>NW_014577258.1:197174-204077 GCF_000485595.1 Priapulus caudatus | reverse complement strand
GCCTCTCTCTTTCTTTCGTTCTCTCTCTCTATATCTCGCTCTCTCTCTCTCTGTCTCTCTCACGCCTCTCTCTTTCTTTCGTTCTCTCTCTCCCTCTCTTTATCTTATACTCCTCTCCAGCTTCTTCTTTTGTCTGTTTGTGTTTTGTTTATGTGTAGCCAGTGTAATAAAAACAAGTATAAGCTATTATTGTTGAATACTATTTACAATATTTATATTGTTTTATGTGTAAAATCAATAAATATTTATGTTAAGTGTAAAAGTGAGTAATACTAATAGTAATTTGTATAATAAAATGATATGCATGAATATGCATATGTGTAAAAATGGAAATTTGTGGATTATCCTGAATCACATTGCAGAAGTTTGTATGTATAATGAAAGTAAATACACGTACATACATACGAACATATATCCATACCAGAAGTAATTTACAATTACCAGAAGTACCAGAAGTAATCACAAATACCAGTTAATTACCAATTACCAGAAGTAATCACAAATTTACGATGATTTAATCTTGATACATACACTCATGTACGCCTGATAATATTTTGTGGCATTTCTTGTATCGATCGTTAGATGGCGCACACGACAATAAACATGGCGTTATTCAGTGTGAAAAAATAATTCGCGATATCCAAAACAAAACATTGCATCTCACTGTTTCTCGCGAGAATTTTAGACGGATGCACGGGATTTAAAATGGCCGGAGCCGGCGCGGAATATGAGGGACCCGAATATGGAATAGGGAACTTCGTCCTCCTAGATGAAGTATCGGAAGAAGGGTTCATGAAAAATTTGAAATTAAGGTAATATAATAACCCACGAACCATGTTTCTAATATTTACCATCGGCTTGTTTTCGTTTCAGTGTTTGGTTGGCATCATTGTCAAGTTTTGGTTCAATGTTTGGGCGTCGGCATTTAGGCCTACTTTAACTTAGTTGTGTACGATTTACATATAGATTATAGGCCCTACTGTGTGTATATAGTATTAGTATAATCGCGCAATGATATTCACTGTAGCCTCAAATAGTAGTTTTCGATTAATAGGTACACGTAATACGCGATTATGTGTGACGTCTGAGATAGCGGTGCTGCCACTGGCCCTGGGCACTAGTCACTATAGCTCTAGTACTATAGGCTATAGCCGCTTACATTAACTGCCGCTGGGCTATAGACCGACCCATGGGGCATGCAATGGACCAACTTACTCCAGCCAGTCAGCGGGAACTATGTATTTCCGCATGTGGAGGGGTGGGCGGGTTGTGTTGGTTGTGCCACTTGTGGACAAAAACATTGTTGTTGTCAAGTAACAAATTAATAATAGTAATTTGTTCATCTTCTGAGAAAACGTATATTACGAGAAATTTTTTGATCGCTTAATTTGTTACTTGAAACAACAACCATGTTTTGTCTCACACCAGTCCCAAATCCCCACACGTACCTCCACGGCGGCCGAAATACATAGTTCCGCTCACTTGGCACTGCTGCGTCTGCTCAGGCTGTGCGCAGCGCCGCCGAAAAGCCGTTTAGAATTCGCAAATGAATGTTCGTTCACCCCAGGAGAATACTGCATAGAGATACCTGCCATGTTCAAAGCGATAGTAGGATGGTTAATTTTAGTAGCTGATATAACTTAATGCATATTCCACTTTCGAAAGAGAAGCATTAATGCCGTACCACAGTGACGTTTTATATCGCGAATTAGCGCGACTAAGTTGTCTCGCATTTCCCAACATGGCTGGTTCTATAGCCCTAGAGCGGCTCGCAACATGTACGCGGCTATAGTGCTAGAGGCTACAGTAGCAGTAGGGTGTAAGATATATCCGGTATCGGTATAGTTGCAATTATACTTGAACAACTCGATACTATCGCTGATACAGCACTTCGCGGATATCGATTTTACGAACGGTGGTTATATGCAAGAATGAATATTACTTGACACTTGCCTTTAATGTTATATTGTTAATGGGGCTCGTAAAATATGTCAGCGTGGCGGTGTATATATATATATTTACGAAAAACACAATGCCTACACGACGCCATACAGTATTACTGTTCAAGCGAACACTCGCGTGGAGCACTGCGAGTACTACTGCGGCGTCGCCAGAGTGGCAGACTCTGAGCGTCAAGATACCGGCACGTCAGCCGAGTCTAATATTAGCCTATGCTCACGATGATCGAAGCTGCCCGCGCGGCAGCAGCCCGCCATCGCTAAGCGAAGGCCAGCACTGCCACTAGCACGTCAGTTCAGTTCAGTCTTAAGTTTCAGTATCCAGTATTATAGCTGCACAATTACGTGTCAGCCAGGCGTACTTGTGTATCCAGCCACGCGCGAGTGCCTGCGAGAGGTAAATTCAGTAGCATGCGGGTGACCTTGTTAGGGGGGGGGGACGTCGGCGACAGGACAGAGGGACTGCATCTCACAGGTAATGGAGCGGCAAATCCCACGGGAGGGACGCAGGGGAACAGTGTCGCCTGATGTACCTCCCGAATTTCCAAGGGGGACAAATTATAGTCAAATGTCCCGCCCCCTCGATTTTGATCAGCCAGGCTGATCGTCCGTGTGTGCGGTGTGCTGGCTTGGCGTAGCGATGTCGTGCGGTCGGCTGTGTGGTGTGTTTGTGAGTGAGGAACCGTTTTATTGGTGATTAGTTTGCGTCACAACGAAATTGTGGCTTCTTCCCTTTTTTTGCACAGTTTTCATTTCATTTAAGGCATTTGAGAAAGCATAATAATAATCATGCGCTACTTGAGAAATGATCGTTGATAAAATTTACGTCCGTTTCTTTTTAACTACGTTTTTTTTCATATTTAAATAATTCTTAATGCCAGAAATCATCCAGAGACAGATGTCTGGAAGTTTAAGGAGATATCGACTCACATTAAGACCTGATTCAAGCTGGGACACCAAGTACGAGCTATAGTTCATGCAGAAAGAGGGACACTTAGTAACCTGGGCATCGGTTTTTAATAATGTTAATTTCCATTTCAAATGATGTATATATCACGACATATATGAATGACTGACCAACCATATGCAACGGTACCAATTTCTATTTTGTGATCAGGCCTCAAGACCGAAACTTGATTGTTTTCTGCCTTTTGTTTTCTTGATTCTGTTATGACTGTCAATGGGACACCTCTTTCGAATCTATCACATCGCAACAAATGCCGTGTGTGTTGTTGGTGTGTGTGCGTTGCCGGTGCGGCGTGCGTGATGGGTGTGTGTTTCGTGGTGTCCAGTGGGATCGTGCACAGGAGCACCCCTGCTGCTGGCGCGCACCAAACGCATCTGAGGGGGTTGCTAATTCAAAAGTTCCGCCCTCACCTTCGGCGTGTGTTCTACTGGTGCCCCGCACAATCAAAATGGTTTGCCGCCCTTAGACTCTCATCTGCTCACTTGAAACATTGCCTGGTTGCTTCTGTTTCTCAAGAAAAGCATGAAGAAAAGTAAATCCATCGTATGATAACTAACATAATACTGTGAATATCAAAACAGCATCTAAATTGTTATGCCCTATAGTGACATGGATGGCTATCGCCACTTCCCATATTTTTGGAAATATTGCACATATCGGTTGTCTGTATTGCAAATATATTTTGCAATACGGTTTTTGGTCGGCAATTACTCACCCTCCCTAGTAGGCAGTACTACTAGTAGTACAGGGGTCGAAATTAGATTTTTATTATGGCATCCATTTGGAATACCAGGTATTAAAATCTGGTATCCCCCCCCCCAAAGATCTGGTATCCCATTTTTTGGATAGTAATTTCAACAATTTTGGTATCCAAAATCTTTAAATATGCAATAATAGCATTTGAAAATTATTAATATGTAATGTAATTATTATATGAAAACAGATTCACAGATATGCACAGACAAGTACACTGCAGATGTATTGTCTAGAGTCTACAATGTGATACAATGTAACATCACATTTATGATCAGATTGCCCGCACTCGCTCTTCGTGCACTCGCTCGGATGCGCTGCCGTAAAAAGTTGATAACTCAACAACCACTATCGTGATTTTGACGTTTTTGTTTATTACTATCCCGGCGGGATACCAAGCATTGAAATCTGGTATCCAACACAAGAATCTACTATCCCGCGGATTTCGGGATACCGCTAATTTCGACCCCTGTTAATAGTAGTACTACTACTACTACTACTACTACTACTACTACTACTACTACTACTACTACTAGTACTACTACTACTACTACTACTAGTACTACTACTACTACTACTACTACTACTACTACTACTACTACTACTACTACTAGTAGTAGTAGTAGTAGTAGTACTAGTAACTAGGCAGTACAATGTATTTGATCTATTAGTATTAGTACTGTTTCTTGGACCTATGTATTATTGGCACTATTTGCTATTGCATAATGGCATGCTATTTCTTCTAGCATGAGAGGTGGCGATACTAACTACTGTGCTGTGCTGGATGTTGATGGATGCTTGGCATGTACTACAAATACAATACTGTTACATTGTATGTTATATTCATTGTATCGATTGAATCTCGGCCAGACAAATATTGTAAAATCAAGGCCATTATTTGGTTATCAGACTAATTCTAGAAACTACCGACAACGCTAATTCTTTTATTGTGGTCTCGCAAACATGATTACAGCCCACTTCCTACCATAAGCGCTTTAATACAGTTCAATCTTGTCGAAATTTTTTATCATGGTGGATTTTGGACTGGTCGTTAGCCCTAAGTACTGCTTGTAATGATGGGTAGACATTGCGTGTTGTTATTATTTTCGTACACACTTACAGTGGTGTAAATTAGTAAATCAGCTGAACATAAAGTTTATTTAGTAATCATCTTTAGGTCATCTTTGTTGTAGAAAGTGTGTTAACAGGGTTTCTTCTGAGGGAAAATAGGACAAAGGAGGTAATGGCCAGTTTGAAAAAAACGCATGATGGATTCAAATACAGGATGTATTGATATACTTATACTAGATAGGTATATATAGATACAGGATATATACTTATCAGTAAATACAGGCACATTTTCACAACAGCGATGTTAAATTTGACAACGGCGGTGCGCCACTGTGCCTCTTATGTATGAGAAACCCTGATTAATTTGGTAACCGGACTCCCTGGATTGTGTATGCAGAGTTGGAAATTAACTTTTGAACAAGGGAGGCCAACGGAACTCCCTGCCCTCAAAAAGAGGGAGTCCGTAGAAAAATGAGGGAGTATGCAATCTGAAGTTCAAAACTAAAGCACAACAACAATGCATGTGCGTATTTTGAAGATTCATGCGATGCACGTCTGCCAATTTTTCTTTGGACATTTTGTGGGAAAAAATACGGTAATGAACTTGTTAGTAACTTAGTATAGCAGAATTTTCAGGGAGTCACAAGGACTCCTGCATATATGTCAAATCAAGGAGTCCGACAGTAAATCAGGGAGTATTTGACTCCGGACTCGCGTTAATTTTGCATCCTGTGTATGTTAGCCTCCTAGCACTGTTTCCCTCGATTCATATGTTCTATTTATAGTCACCCATGCTTAACCCAAGTTGTACATTGAATGACGTATGGACAGTAACGTAAGGTCAATGCAATTTCAAAAAAATACAACCTAGCACAACGGGCCATAGTTTTCAACAGAAATTGTATGTAACTTCTAGTTTTTATTATGGTTTAATAGCAATTTCTTGGCAGCAAGTATCTGTTACTGACGTTGAGAGCAAGCAGCCAACTGAGTTTAACTGACCCTTAATTTCGAACTCTGTAAATGGTGCATAAAGGTCTATGTTCCGAAGTCAGGAGTTTCTTGCTACGTGTAATACACAGACACAACAGAACTATGCAAACACAACATTAAAAAAAACACGAGAGCAATGTTGACTTGCTATTTTTAGACAGCCGCATGCATGTACACTCATGTAGATACCTCTCTTATAGTGTAGATTGATATGAGTAATTGTAAATCAAATTTCCAGGAAGTATTTAAAAGCATTCGTTTTTCTGAGCTAAGCTCAAATTTGATAAATTGCCCTTATCAGAGGTTGTTGTGAGTTGGTGCTTCTATTTACCAATAATTAATTTTACCACTTAGACCAATTTCCTGTATAGCATAGTATATTGTTATAATAATGATAAACGTAAGTGGTGGTTTGTCATAGAACTTTGGGATAGTTTGTTTCATAGGGCTCAGTATTCAATTTTGTATTAAATCTAAACAACTGCTGTAAACAGCACAATCAGTGTATATAGTTCAAATAGCCATTTGGTGTACAAAGTGAGTTTGAGACTAGAGTGTGGATGTAATAATGGTTGCAATTTCTATAGCTGTTGCTACAGTGCCAGTTAGTCACGGAATCAAACTAGCACAGCTTTGTAGGAGGCACTCCCCACTCGCGTGAGTCAGCCAGACATGACAACCAGCACCGTGTAAAGATGAAGTCATCATTATGTGCGTGCCTGCTCGCACATGTGTTCCGCACGTGCTGCGTTTTCACGGTCTACCCGTCAAAATAACAATGTTACCGTGAACCAGAAAAAACGTGCATAGAAAAAGTTGCCATTCCACTACTGAGGTAATTTTGAAGTACTTGAAAGCAGCTGGCCCGGCACTGGAAAGCAGCCGAAACATTACTGTAGTGACAGTGTAGTCTCTTATTATTAGACTTAGATTGTTGAACCTGTCATGCATTTATTACTCATAATAGGTCTACAGTTCTATTTATAGGTATCCATGTACTACTTGGCCAGTAAAACTGATTTGTCTCTAGGTTCACACACGTGGCATAGAGGGACTATAAGTCACAGACTTTGGAATGGTTTATTAGAACATAAACCAGGTCTTTTACTTCCAGGTATTGTCCTGTAGGAATTAGGGGTGTAACGATATACCGGTATATCG
>NW_014577258.1:184702-196454 GCF_000485595.1 Priapulus caudatus | reverse complement strand
GTGATAGTTTGTTTCATAGGGCTCAGTATTCAATTTTGTATTAAATCTAAACAACTGCTGTGAACAGCACAATCAGTGTATACAGTTCAAATAGCCATTTGGTGTACAAAGTGAGTTTGAGACTAGAGTGTGGACGTAATAATGGTTGCAATTGCTATAGCTGTTGCTACAGTGCCAGTTAGTCACGGAATCAAACTAGCACAGCTTTGTAGGAGGCACTCCCCACTCGCGTGAGTCAGCCAGACATGACAACCAGCACTGTGTAACGATGAAGTCATCATTATGTGCGTGCCTGCTCGCACATGTGTTCCGCACGTGCTGCGTTTTCACGGTCTACCCGTCAAAATAACAATGTTACGGTGAACCGGAAAAAACGTGCATAGAAAAAGTTGCCATTCCACTACTGAGGTAATTTTGAAGTACTTGAAAGCAGCTGGCCCGGCACTTGTTAGTTGAAAGCAGCCGAAACATTACTGTAGTGACAGTGTAGTCACTCTTATTATTAGACTTAGATTGTTGAACCTGTCATGCATTTATTACTCATAATAGGTCTACAGTTCTATTTATAGGTATCCATGTACTACTTGGCCAGTAAAACTGATTTGTCTCTAGGTTCACACACGTGGCATATAGGGACTATAAGTTAGAGACTTTGGAATGGTTTATTAGAACATAAACCAGGTCTTTTACTTCCAGGTATTGTCCTGTAGGAATATATGTAAAGAGGTTGTTTATTTATTGTTCCTAAGCAGCCTGAATGAAAGACCGACTAACAGTTATGGGCAATTTAGTTACGGTGCAGATCAACGTTTACTACAGGTGCACCCACGACATATTTAAATATTTATTGGCATATTATATTTTATCTGTGCGTTTGCAAGATTTATTTTCTTCAACTAGTAAAAACACTAGGAAATTGGAGTAAAAAAGTGGCATAACTTTGAATACACATGTCGGGGTCGGGTTTTTCCACTGTGAAACTACTTTGGCGCTGAAATAAGAAAATATTGTGCAGCGCATTGAAAAGTGTGAGTAAAACCTAGCTCAAGTGACATTACTGACCTAGAATTTGCGCACGTGAGCTAGGTTGGTCTGCAAGGCTTTCACAGTTTGTGGGTTGCCTATAATAGTAGTGGTTTACTTGTGAATTGCATGGCGCACCGTGTGTGTGTGTCCCATATTGTTGCCCATATATGTTCAATTTATTTGCTTTCAGATTTGAGAAAGGAAGAATCTATACGTACATTGGAGAAGTGCTGGTGTCGGTGAACCCCTACAGAAGTGTTGAGCTCTACGGCAGTGAATATGTACAGAACTACAAAGGGCGGGAGATATTCGAGCGGCCTCCGCACATATTTGCCGTTGCGGACGCCGCCTACAAATCCATGAAGCGACGATTCCAGGACACCTGCATAGTCATCTCAGGTAGCCGACTCGTGACGCGTACGCTTGCAGTAGTGGTGCACACGTTTAAACACCGAGGAACCAGAGCATGGCCCCTTCTTTAGTATCATAGCAAGACATTGCTAATTTTGGGTGGAAATGTAAAAGGCGCAACCTCGTCAACCATTGAATGCAGGGGTCGAAATAAGCGATGGTCCGATGCTTCGGGGCCATCAAATAATCAGGAGGACCATCAGATTTTTAAAGTCAATGGTCCGACGGACCAGCATTGAATATTTTGATCCCATTTTACGGTTCCTAGCAACCTTTGAGCCAGGGCGCTATCGCACCACATTCTCACGTCAAACCTTCTCAAAGGTCGCTGAAAAAAGCAGCCACCGACACCCACTGTTACCATTACAGATTTATTCAGAGCGGCAGCGATTACCTCCCTGGCGGGGGCGCATTGCTTGATGTACTGGTGGGAGGGGGGGTGCACAATTGTTTATAAGTCGCTTGGGCATGTTCATTACTGAATATGTAGGAAATGGGCATTGCTGGGATGAAAGGACGACAGCAAAACTCTCATGGGATTGAGGAAAAAGCTGCAAGCTGCGATCACAATGAGCGTGCCGGCACGCAAAAATAAACGTTGTGTGAATTTCATTACGATTTTACATGTACTGTATTTACTCGTGTGTAAGTATTATTACCTCTGCCCATGGAGTTAACGGAGTAACGGAGTGGAGGGGAGGTAATGTAATCGGTCTTGTGTGTGTGTGTGTGTGCGTGCGTGTGTGTGTGCGTGCGTGCGTGCGTGTGTGCGTGCGTGCATGTGTGTCCAGTTCGCGTGGCGCGATCGATAGCGCGCCGAGTCAGTGAGCGGCGAGTCAGCAGCAACCACCAGCGAGCGGCGAGTCAGCAACCGCCACCAGCGAGTGGCGAGTCAGCAGTACAAACATTGGTACATTAACAAGATTTCTTAGCCTTGGCTACAAGTCGCACCCCCTGATTTTTTTTATTGAAGTTGTGTACAAGAAAAGTGTGGGGGTATACACTAGTAAATATGGTATATACTGTAATATCAGGAGTGCATAATATAGCTATATATATTATCTACATCTATCTATATATGTTATATATATGTGTATATATTTATACACTCCTGATAATACGATATGCACTGAACCAAAAGAGGACCTTAACGGCTCATAGGTTGCAAGTAAATTTTGGACAAGTAAAATCAAAATTCGTACAAGTAAAAATTTCTTCTTGTTGTCCGACAGGACAACCAGATCTGAAAATAAGCGTCGGGGCCTGGCGTGATTGGTCAGATTGTCCCTCTTCCTGTTTTGATTGTGATGACTTCCGGTGGACACCCAAACAGCGTCTTTCTTGTTAATAAGATAATATGAAATATAGGCATAGTCTAATGGCGAGCGTCATTACATTATCTGACCTTTGCATGGAAATAGATGTATACATGTTTATATTTATTTCTATGGACTTATATAATAAAAAGTGTTAAAACATAATATATAAACATACTATATTCCGGTGTTATGGGTTCAACTAAATTCTAATGAAACAACTTTATTAACCAATATACTATTAAACTGAATAAACAATTACTGTATCGTTTGATACATTCATTGTAGGTGAATAATTAAACCATTTTATCACCATGTAAAATCTCTTTCTTACGCTTGCAGGCCGCATTACTTTTAGAGAACAATTTTGAAATTTAGGAGGACCATCTAAATTTCAAACTTGATGGTCCTGTAGACCATCTCTTTGTTTCTCCTTATTTCTACCCCTGGAATGGATATTGTACATGACATGTTAATATAGATGGACACTTCTCACCTTTATGAAATTCGTATACAAACAGAGAGGCTAAGTGCAGATGTTGCTGTGCATTTAAGATCCTGTATGTGTGTGTGGGTGGGGGGGGGGGGGGCGTGTATATCTGTCTATACGAGCAAGCATGTCTGCTCCGTGCACGGCTTGAATCTCATCACGGTAGCAGGTGCCGTTGTTTTCCCTCCTTACTTCCCTCTCTCCTAAAATTCTAACCCTGGAGTCCTATGTCACCTATGTGCTGCTTATAACTTAAACTACCTAGCCACGCAGGTGCTAGAACTATCTAGTGCTATGAATATGGCTAAAATAACAGGAAGTCAGTGTTTGGCATCCTGTACTTCAGCTTTGGGATTATATATTGATGTGCAGGGGCGTTGTACTGTAGTGCTACATGGTTACAAACATGGTCACGAGAAGTCTGTATGGCAACACTCCGAATTTTGTGTGTTGAATCTTTAATGTTGAATCAAAAACGACTTTTTTAGTACAGTGAAGATGAGCCATAACATCTGCAGGGCTAAATCTGAGTCTGGTCTCAATAATCTCTGTCAGGTGTCAGATCATTTATTCTGTGAACAAAATTAACAATTAATTCCCATGCGTGAGTTTTAGATGCTGTAATTTTTGGTGAAATTAGTGAATAAGGTTGTGAAAATGAGGTAAATATCTGCTCTCAAATTGCGAGTTTTAACCTCAATTTGTATCGTGAATGGATCCAATAATCAGACGCAAATTGGACCTACATAAACCCTAAACCCCTGTTAGGATATATGCTGTACTCTATTCAAATATCCAGGCCTTATTCTCAGCAGAGAAAGTCAAGTACCATATCAATCAGAATAGGGAATTGCGTTCCTTATTATCTACTTCTGATATCAATGTATATATACATTAGCTGTACGGTCTATGACTAATTTTGTTTGTTCCTAATGTGTGCTTGTACCTGTATATGGTATATATAAGTGTATCTAGCCTCACTACTTAAATATTTGTGATGCATAGATAACACAATAACCCACATTTGTGCAGAATTACTGTATGCTAACACTGAAATTCAAGATGTGCTGTACCAGATGTACGTAGGTACATACTAATACATTTACATAATTTGGGAAAATCAGTACACATCACATTGATTTCTGATTACAGTGTGTTATATGTACAATCACATTGTGTTTTTATTTTATTTTTCATGTGAACAGTTTCATTTAAAATTTAGTCAAAACTATGCAAATAACAACTGTATCTCATGCACACAAATAAAGAAACTCACTATGCGGACTAATTCATGACATTTGATTACTGATTCAACGTTATTCATTGACATTGTTATTTCCAATACCTATTAGACAGTAATGTAAATAACAACCACTGGCATTTTCGTTTCACCGTATTGATCAAATACATATCTATTTTAGGAGAAAGTGGCTCTGGCAAAACTGAAGCATCGAAGATCATTATGCGCTACATTGCCGCTGTTACAAATGTCAGCCAGCAGCAGGAAGTGGAAAGGTATAATTAGTGCATGGGGAGCTTGGGGGCAAGTGATTCGTCTCGTTATTTAGTATTTGCATTGCAATTGCACCACATGCAGCAGTTCCCTAATGAATCTCTCTGCTATGTTCTCTTTCTCCCCCCTCCCTCCCCTCCCTCCTCCCTCCCTCCCTCTCGCCCCTCCTTCCCTCCTCCCTCCTCTCCCTCCCTCCATTGCCCTCTCCCTCACCCTCTCTGTCTGTCTCTGTCTCCCTCTCTGCCTCTCTCTCTGCCTATATTATGTACAAATACAATTTGGTGGCATTTGTTAGATTTACTGTGTAAAGGAATGTATTGAATCGGCTTGCTTGGTGTTAGCTATTTGAACACCACTACTGATTACTGCAAGAGCAATATCACGTGTTCTCTGTCTCATACTTTCTTATTTGCATTAACTTAAACAAGCATTTAGAGGGTGGACTAGTGGGTTGGCTAAACAGGGGGTGGATCAGTAGAAGTATGGTCATGATACACATAATATCAGGGGTTAATAATGACAAATATTTGAAAAATTTGTCATTATTAACCCCTGATAATATGTATATAATATACACATTTATTACATTATGTTACACATATAAATACTAATACATATTTATTATAATATACACATATATAATATTATAATAAACGGTTGAAATAATGTAAAACAAGCCATGGCATATATGTATGTTTGTTTCACTATAACTGTAATTTGATTGCAGGTTTGGTTAAGCAACTGACAAACAGAAGAGTAGACTTTTTATTTTTAAACTAAATACCCATTGATGAGTTCTTGTTAATCATTTAGAATAATATTCTAATTAATTCTAAGAAGGGGGAATACTGATTAGGAGATAGTTTGAAGTATTTGAACAATTGTATTAATATGCATTTATCATATTATGCTGGTAGTGAAAGCAATTGCTCAAATTTGTAACCCTTTATCTGAAATTTATCTTGTCAGAGTGAAAGACGTCCTACTAAAATCGAATGCCATTCTGGAGGCATTTGGTAATGCAAAGACCAATAGGAATGACAACTCCAGTCGGTTTGGAAAATACATGGACATCAATTTTGACTTCAAAGGTGATCCCGTCGGGGGCCACATCAACAACTACCTACTCGAAAAGTCACGAGTCGTCACTCAACAAAAGGGAGAGAGAAATTTTCACTCCTTTTATCAGGTGTGTCAGATATTTATGTTTAGTTGTTTTATTATATTATATTAGGTTTAGTTGATGATACCAGTGTTGTTACATTGGGGTATGTGGAAAGAAAATAGATGCTCTGGTTGAATGTATGGGGAGGATTAAATTACGTGCTGTCGTTTTTGAATGGACACGCTGATCCAATGGTACACAATTTAGGAAGCCTGATTTAAAAAAAACGTACTTCCCATCTTTTATATCGTATCAAACAATTAATTGATGTTTTAGAGATGTAGCTGCTTGGTTAGTGTGTTTGGAGAAGAGGAAATAGTTGGGGATGATTTACAAAGTTAGCAAGTTTTCCACTAAAACGTTTTCTTGATGTTGTAGTTGATATATGGTGCTCAGGACCAGAAGTTAGAAGAGCTCTACCTGGTGAAGGATCCAACAGAATATTTTTACATCAGCCAAGGCGATTCAACGAAGGTATAGCTTAATCCTGGCAAAGTTATAGATGGTTCATCTAAATATAACTTCTAGCTTCTATAGCCCAGTGAAAACTTTTCATTTTGTAACCTCTTTATTATTGCTAAATTGTTATGGTAGTTTCGCAATTAGAATTTCCTTACATTCCCAGAAATTTACACTAAAAAAGAATAAGCAAAACCATTGTTTTCCCACGAGGTGGGGTTGGGGGGCGAGCACCAGTCTATAGCCTGGTTCCAATAGGTGATATCTGCTATTATTTCGTTTACTATGCCAAAATATTTTTGATGGAATTCGCTCGTTGGTGTTGCCTGTCCAGTCACGTGTATGTGATTGTTCTGTATTTGAAGAGCTTATTTGCAAAACTGTCTATGTCCATTTTTTTCACAAATGAGTTTAAACCACCAATGTATAGTATGTATGTGAATATAGGTACCGTGTAGAGCAGTGTTGTAGTCGAGTCCGCACCCCCCGAGTCCGAGTCCGAGTCCGCGCCACCCGATTCCGAGTCCACACTGCTCGAGTCCGAGTCCGAGTCCAGTTTTGATTAAAAAAATGGGCGGCACAGACCGACAAGGCCACTCACTTCTATGTATGTGTTTGTTCAAAAATGGGGGAGGGGGTGTCTCCTGCCCCCTGGATCTGTCACTTGTTTGCATGAAATAAAAAGTACAGTAAAACTTGCATAAGTCGACACTTTTGGGACCAGCATATTTGTGTCGACTTAGGATAATGACGACTTACGCGTAAGTCATCATTTTGTCGATTTATACAATGTATGTAATGCGTGTATACACTGTATTAGCTGCAGTGTTGTAGTCACGTCCGCACCCCCCGAGTCCGAGTCCGAGTCCGAGTCCGAGTCATTGCACTCCGAGGCCGAGACCGAGACCGAGACCAAGGAAAACGGTCTCGAGGCCAAGACCGGCCTCGAGACCTACAACACTGGTGTAGAGTACCTTTTTGTCTTGAAAAACAGCCTACATGCTTAAAAGACTCATGATAAGTCATGTTTAGCTTACATTCAAAAACCGTTAGTTGTAAAATAGCCTATATATCTATCAGCACATTTTAACCAATGCTGAAAACAATGTAAATGATTGTCAAATAATTGTTTTTGTCGTTTTCTCTCATTTCTCCAAAATGGAAATACGCAGTTTTGCAAATAAGCTCTTCATTTGTTGAGTCACGCCGACTCATTGTGACTTTGTGTTTTAATATGCAGGTGCCAACGCTCAACGATAGGCATGACTATAAGACTGTGATGGCTGGATTGAAGTCCATCGGCTTTGCATTTAGACATGCGGAAACGTTGTGGAAGATAGTCGCAGCAGTTCTACATTTGGTAGGTGCAACCGATGCTGCTGCCATTTTGCGTACACGACTTTACTATAGTACAATGATAATGCCAGGAGTACGTGGACATGTGTTTTTTTATGTATTTCTTTGATAACACATCTTGTGTAAGGCACAAACCCTACCCCTGTTGCTGGCTATACTCTAATGGGTATGTTACTGTTTTGATTGCCTGAGTTTCCCACCATCGCGTGGCACCGCTGTATAGGTAATACTTATCACGGTGGAAATCAGCAGTAGATGGCATCCATAGACTGCAGTAGGTATAAATAAGAACATGATTAAAAAAATACTCAAAAATACTTGGAGATTCTTAGCTGTTGAGCCATGAAACATTATTGGTGCTAGTGAAGTGTAGAGTCATCCAGAATGCAAGTGCCGCAATCAGGTCGTTGAAACAACTTGGTCAGCATATTTACTCGGTAGTATATGTTTAGTTCTTTGTTTTTTCCTAATTAAATCTGTAGTGTCAGATAAAGACTTGTATGCAGGGGAAAAAATATAATTATTTTTCGGGTGCTACTTTTCAAGCTCGCGTGCATGAAAATAGCA
The DNA here is from genome assembly GCF_000485595.1 of Priapulus caudatus. Taxonomy (NCBI): domain Eukaryota; kingdom Metazoa; phylum Priapulida; class Priapulimorpha; order Priapulimorphida; family Priapulidae; genus Priapulus; species Priapulus caudatus. The sequence continues at coordinate 188,151 of NW_014577258.1, read as the reverse complement.
CTCTAAAATTTGGTTTGCATTGAACTCTATATGCAAATTTACGGGGGCTCTTTTTGGCATTTCGGGGCTAAATCGCCCCGAGCCCCCATGTATTTTTTTCACTGCTTGTATGTCGTTGCTAATTATTATTATTATTATTAAATCTTTATTGGATGTAATTCAAATATAAATACATGTACTTAAGACTGACATGGACTTTCATGGAGAAAAAACAATTAACGCATCTCCTCTCACTGCAGGGTAGTGTAGTAGTTTTGGTAATATGTAGGGTCGGATAAAAACTTATTTGTCATTGCTAATTAACGCGTTATTAATGAATTAATCACTGCAGGGTAGTGTAGTAGTTTTCCTAATATGTAGTGTCGGATAAAAACTTATTTGTCATTGCTAATTAACGCGTTATTAATGAATTGATCACTGCAGGGTAGTGTGGAGTTTGCGGTGGAGGGCGATCATACAATCGTGACAACCAAAGAGAAGCTGAAGGTGCTTGCAAGCCTGCTGTCGGTCACCGAGGAAGACCTGACGACGTCGCTCTGCTCTCGAGTGATCGCAGCCAGGGGAGAGGCCATCAGCAAGGTGCACACCGTGCCCGAGGCACTCTACGGACGAGATGCCCTCGCAAAGGTTAGCAGCATGCCGGCTTCTGCGATGCGATCGCAAACTCCTTTGTTGTGCACGTGTGTGTGTGTGTGCGCGCGCGCGCGTGTGTGTGTGTGTGTTTGTGTGTGTGTGCACGTACGTGCGTGTGTGTGTGTGTGTGTGTGTGTGTGTGTGTGTGTGTGTGCGCATGAGTGCCTGCAAAAGTGTATGTGTATGGGTATGCTTGTGTAGTTGGACATTTGCGTGCGCGTGTGTGTGTGTGTTCATATGTGAGCACGTGCGTGATTGTGTGTATGTTCCTTTGTGTGTTTGTCCGTGATGAGAGCAGTCTGTGCCTGTGTGCTTGTGCATGTGTCTGTATCTGCGAGCGTAACTGCAGGGATGTGTGCCTGTCTGTATTATATGAGGTTTCTTAGTAATTTGAATTGCATTTTCTGGTGCCTGGTTGCTAAGAAAAACCGACAATTTATGTCTTCAGTAAACTCGTTAACCCACCTGCAGTGTAGCCGACACGGCTCCTCTGCTATAGAGAGATGTAAAAATTCTGTATTACATAGTTCTCCGCTGACTTTCTATAATGCTGTCGATGGCTGTATGAGAGAATGAGCTAACTACATGCAGGGATGAGAATGTTCCTCGAATCCGAGAAATTTCTCGGATTTGAGAGTCCTTGGGGTTGATTTTGTGAAACATCTAAATTCGATAAGAAAGGTTTAGGGGGGGGGGATAAGGTTAAGAATGTAAAATCTGTATTTCAACTCAACAGTATCTTTATTCAATAAGATTCTTCTTTGTACATGTATTGGTTACATCATGTACACATAATGTGAGAACGTGTGTATAATAATATTATAACAGTAACACAAGTTTGTATTTAGCAACAAGTAAAACACATTCTATTAGTTTTAATGAAATTTGTAAATAGTTGGCTTCCCCTCCTCCCGACTTGTGATTTACTTTGAAAATGAAATTCTTCATTCTCATCCATGTACATGTCACTTTCATTAAAACAGGCAATGTATGAGAAGATGTTCACATGGATAGTAGGCCGGATCAACGAAGCCATAGAGGTACAAACAAATGGCTATCAAGCGGGCAAAAATACGGTCATCGGTGTCCTTGACATCTATGGATTTGAAGTCTTTGACAATAACAGGTATGCTGACATCAATGTCCAGTCTTTGTCTTCAATTCCTCCTCTCCTGCTTACAACGGAAACATGTGCAAGAGTATCGTGTGTAAAGATGTAGGCATTTATTTTATGCACCGAACCAGCTCCGGTAAGGCAACAACTGTCTCTATGTTAAGCTGGGTTTACGCTATCAACTATCAACTGACAAGTTGGTCAACTTTTTAACTAATTGACCGAAAGTCGGCAGTGTAAACGTAAAATTTGAGCCCTCAACAAAAAATAGCAACTAGTTGAGAGATAAGAAGATTAGAGATAAGAGATAAGAGATAAGAGAGAAGTTGAGAGATAAGAGATAAGAAGATGTTCTGTTTTCTCAACCTTTGGTCAGTGAGTTGAGTAAGTTTTTGCTGCTCAGCCACTCTGATAATAGCAATCAAGAGGTGTGTCCCTCCACCCAGGGGGAGAGCACGGTTTTGCTATCGGCACCACACTGGCGCAAATTAACACATTCAAAAATGCACATCCATATTGCCCCGCGCGCACACTGCAGGTCAAATGTTGAAACGTTTGCCGAACTCGCGGTCGATAACATAAAAAGCTTTTGAACATCTGATAGAAAGGTTGATAGATCGTTGAAAAGTTTATCAACTCGTCGACTTTTCCATAGTGTAAACCCAACTTTATGTGTATCCTGGGACTCCAGGTTAATTTACCGATCTCTGCTGTCTTGCACCTGCACTAAAGGTAGGCAGAGGGGAGCAATTGTTCATGTGTTACGTGTACTGGGGATGTATTCGTCATGTACCTGGTTCATTTGCTGATCTCTACTGTCTTGCACCCGCGTTAACGATCCGTCTCGCATTGCAGCTTTGAGCAGTTCTGCATCAACTACTGTAACGAGAAGCTGCAGCAGCTGTTCATTGAGCTGGTGCTGAAGTCTGAGCAGGAGGAGTACATGCGGGAGGGCATCGAATGGCAGAACGTGAGTCGCACACACTCCGTTTTCCCACACACTGATCTCTATATAATATATACTATATATTATATACTATATATACTATATACTATATACTATATACTATATACTATATATTATATACTCATACTATATACTTTATTGAGCTGGTGCTGAAATCTGAGCAGGAGGAGTACATGCGGGAGGGCATTGAGTGGCAGAACGTGAGTCGCACACACTCCCTCCTCCCACGTGGCCACGCTCGTAACGAGGCGCTCTCGCTGGAGGCACTCGACACTCTTCCAACTTCGTCTGTATCACGCAGGGTTGCCGAATATAACAGAGAGTTTTGTTGTCCGCTTTTATGTTAGGCCGTGGATACGCGTCTGGTTACCGGACGCCTAGCTCCCATGCTACGCGTCCGGTCATATATTTCTTATGTGAACCCAACTGTATTTTTTACCATAATATTACTTACCTTTAGGTATATTATCAAACGTTTGAAGCAATATTAAATCCAGTAAAATCAACGATTTGAAAGGGGGCGTGGCCTAATCGTGACGTGGATTTGGGAATCTGTGCTGAGCTTTGTAATGGATGACCGGACGCATAGCCACTGCGTTTATGTTATGATGGCAATGTCGTTTTTACTGTTTTCTAAGTTTACAGGAAATTTTTTTCGGTCAATTTTTTTCTCAATTTTGTAGCTTGTTGGTGCAATCGTGCTCATCTACGACATTCACTTCAGGTGGAGTACTT
>NW_014577258.1:158618-184692 GCF_000485595.1 Priapulus caudatus | reverse complement strand
CATGCATGCATACATACATACATACATACATACATACATACATACATACCTACATACATACATACATACATACATACATACATACATACATACATACATACATACATGCATACATACATACAACATTCAGCAATTTATAGTAAGATAACTGTATTTGTTTGAGCGTTCCTGTGTTATATAAATTCGAATATATTTGTGTGTTCCTGTGTTTGTATGAATGTTCCTGTATTTGGTCGAATATTGCTGTGAGCTGGTTCTATAATGGCCTTTTGTTACATTACAGAAGTTTCCCTAGGATTTCTGTTGAATAGGGTAATAAGTTTTTTCCTTTTTATTGGCGCAGGGTTATCGATGACATTGTAAGCTGAAGACAAGTACGAAGATCAGTGTGTAATTTGCAAAAGTACATTGTAGGTTTCTCTTGAATTACAAAAGGTGCTTGGTCAAATTAAGTTTTATGATCGAATGAATTGATAACTAGTATGGATTGTGCTAGATATTGATGTACGCTAGTTTACACTATTCGTATTCGTCTGAAAACCTACAATTAACTGAAAAAGGTTCACTCTTTTTAGTCTTGCCCATTATATCTTAAATAATTTTTAGAATAATTTGTTTCCCGACGTTTTTAATGGTAGGCTGTTTTATGCTGAAATTTTTTTAGGATGTGCGTTTAAAAAAAAACGTGTATAAGTTAGTAGGTTTTGTGAATGAACATCGCCCATCGAATAGTTTTAGCAATAATGGAAAGCAGTGATGTCGACAATCAAATTGAAATGTATGAAAGTGTGTGTAAAAGTAAAGCTTTGCAGAAAAGCACAGCAGTATGATGAAACACAACAACAACAAATACAACAACAGCAATGTATGATGTAGGATGATGACGCCGATGACGACACCAACAATGATAACAGCAACGGCGACGACAACAACGACAACAACAATAATAATGTCAATGACAATAACAACAACCAAAACGAAACCAACAACAACAGCACCACCACCAACTACAAAAACAACAACAACAACAACAACAACAACAACAACAACAACAAACGAACTGCACGTGAGTGTCCTCATTGTAACTTTCCGCTTCCTTAACATCCTTTTCGCGAACGAATCTCGTGCGCCTTTCCACTTGTCACTTTTCTGTCTTCATTTGCCAAGACTAGGTGACCTCCCCGGCTCCTCATCATCTCCTCCCCCTGTTCGTTGTTGCTAGGTTGATCGGCCAAGCTAGAACGATTGAGCTTTTTCACAAGTGCGCATAAAATCGTCGACTTTGAGGCACTTATTGCCACTATTATATGCCAAGTATTATCTTTTAGAACCACAGCTATTGCAATAGTGATCATGATTAGATAGAACTGCATGGCAATTTTGCCGGGCGGGTGATAGATCGACTATCGGTATTCCTACTCGAGATGTGTTTACGTTTGTTATAGAATAATCACGCGCGCGTGAATGCTCGCGCGATTATTCGACGCCTGAAGGCTTCTCTCTGTGTTTGTCTTTGTTCTTCGAGAACTGATTGTAAAATGGCTTCTTCGCAGCGATGAGCATCTCGGTTAGTTTATCTGTGTAACATCTGTGTAACCATTACCTGTGTGTACTTTACCTGATGTCCGGTCTCTCTGTCTGTTTATCGTGTGTACGTATGGTCTGTAGCTAATGTCTCTCTGTCTGTTTACTGCTTGTATCTGTGAAGTAATTAATGACTGTTGTCACTTGTAGTCTATGACTAATGATTGCTGACAACGTCTCTGTACCGGCGTGCGTATCTGTGGTCTATGCGTAATCTCTGACTAGCGTTGACTAATGTTATCTCTGTCTGTTAGATCAGTACATATCTGCTGGTAATTACACAAAATTGTGCTCCACATCTAGTTACAACTAATATAATCTAATATAGATCAGATACAGATCCAGATCCAGATCCAGATCAGTACATATCTACCGGTAATTACGCAAAACCGTGCTGCAGATCTAGTATGTATCTACACCCCTATGTCGTTTCCCCTGCAATCTAAAGCGATGCGCTGTGCTTCCGTCCGTCCGGCAGACGTGTCTTTAAAGTGATACTACACCCTAGAATTTTAGGGTATATTCTGATAATAAGTGCATAAGTAATAGCATATACCTACGAATTTCTATAATCATGCATTCACATTAGTCATAAAACAACAGTGAGTTTCGAAGTCTTTAATTTTGGCCGTTGACATGACACCCCGCGATTGTGCTGCCACCCTGAAAAAGCACTTTCCGATTTATTTTGCACGTTGCAGACGTTATTTCGCTAGTGGTGGCGCCACCGTCGTTGTAAGCAACGATACAGCTGTTAGTTTTAAAACATTTTTTTAAATATTTCTAATGAATATTGAACAATGAGATTTTTTATGTAGCATAATTTAAACCTATTTAAACTAAAATGTGCAAGGAACCCTAGGGTCATGTATCTCTTTAAAACTGCTACTGCTAGGAACCACTAAGAAAAGACTTCACTTGCAGCTATTCACTAAAATTTATAGTAAAAGTTGTCAGTAGCCTCAGTTGTCAACTGCTCTGAACCTTCGTGCTCAGTGGAGCACCGTTTTAGTGTCTATTTCTAAGAACAATCTCAAACTTTGGTGCTTCATGCGATAAGCTGGGCCCTAAAATTTGATCTGGCCCCTAGTATTTTTACTTTACGCTTTACGCTATCATGTATCTCTATAACTTTAACCGTGCTCCAGATCTAGTGCGTATCTACACCCCTATGTCATTTTCCCTGTGATCTTAAGCTTCTGTTTGGCTGACGTGTCTCTAACGTTGATGTCGTGAAAATGTTCCTCAAGGCGATTAACCAGAACTAGTAGTGACGCCACTGTCGTAAGCAACAATACAGCCATTAGTTTTAAAACGTTTTTTTTAAACATGTAAATAATTATGTAGCGTCATTTAAACCCCGAAAATTTATTTTAACTGAAAATGTGCAAGGAACCTACTAGGGCCATGTATCCCTTTAACTTTGATGTTGCGAAACTACGCCCCTATGTCACCCCTGCGATCTAAAGCGATGCCCAGTGTATCCTTCCGTCTTGACGCTGACGTGTCTCTAACGTTAATGTCACTTAGATGTTCCTCGAGGCGATGAATCAGAAGCTGGGCAAGCACGATCACTACACGTCGCGACAGCTCGCCACCGGCGACAAGACGCTGCAGTTCGGCCGTGATTTCCGCATCCGCCACTACGCCGGCGACGTCAACTACTCCGCCGACGGCTTCATTGACAAGAACAAGGACACGCTGTTCCAGGACTTCAAGAGGATGCTGTACAATAGGTACCGCATGGCTTCTCACTTGTCTTTGTGTCACTCTCTCTTTCTCTCTCTCTCTCTTTCTCTCTCTCTCTCTTTGACAGCATAGCTCTCGTTAGTGGGTGGTGCGCCCGTATGTCCATCGTATGTGGTACAATATATCCGGTGGTGTGTGTATACTGGATGGTTTCCAGAGTCCAAGTGTGTGTTCTGTGTTGCGTGTCTGTGTAATCGGGGATGGGGACGGGGAGGGCATTAAAATAGCTTATGTGTGGGACGTAGAAACAAGTTATCTTGCGTTGCACATTCAAACAGCATATGTGTAAGACATACTTAGAAACAAGTTATTTGGTGTTGCACATTAAAAAAGCTTGTGGGACATGGAAACAAGTTATCTTCCGTAGAACATTGAAACAGATTATATGTGGGACCTAGAAACAAATTGGCTTGCATAGCACGTTAAAACGGCCTGTGTGTACAGAACATACAGAAAACAGATGGCTTGTTCGGCGACTTCAACGTATGCTTTTTCAAAGAGAATTCCGTGTGTGGAATTCCTAGAAACAAGTTAGTTTGCGTAGCGCATGCGTCATCACGTGTAGTACGCGTTGTAAGCATCTGCAAAGCTGGGTTGATGTTGTTGTTTCGAGTCGTGGTTGATCGCTTCAGACCCAGGGGAGGCAGTAGCTATCATATCGCTGACACGGATCTAACAACCAGAGCTGCTAGCTCGTAGAAGTGGTTACTCATGCAGGAGACGGAACAACGGACGTGTTTTCCGAGCGTTGAAACACGTTCTAGTTGAGCAGCGCTGCTTTTTACCTATTCTGCTAAGCTTTTTTTTTATTGCTCGCTGGTTTTTTTTACCGCTGCGCTAGATTGATTCAGGGATTGAGTGAGTGCGCTTCTACGCTTTATTTCGCAGTTAGCGACATATCTCACCTGTGCACTTTTATTAATCTTTCAATTTATTGTTCAGTCGTTGCGATATTGATGTGCTGCGCTTTTGATCATGTTATGTAAAAATGCACAATATAAATAAATAAAATAGTAAATAATCATAATCATAAAAAGCTCTGCCAAAGTGCATCTTTCATGCGAAGTGCTGGTATAAGAACATGCTCTCGATACCCTTACATCCTGAGAGTAATATCATTAGATATCAGAGATTTTTTTTTCAAACTGGCAGTGGCAGGTTGAGGGTGTGAGCCTGTGAGGGGTGGGTGGTGCTGTATGATTTGTCACCGATTAGGACTCGTGAAAGAATGAACAGCAGGTCTGTCACCTGTCACCAGGTGACCCGTACGGCCATGATATAGGACAAATGGCCAGTAGGCATGTGATATAGCACAAATGACCAGTGGGAATGTGATATAGAACAAATGACCAGTGGGCAAGTGATAATATAGCACAAATGACCAGTGGGCATGTGATATAGCACAAATGACCAGTAGGTACTCTGATATAGCACAAATGACAGTAGTAGGTAGTTGGCCTGTAATTTAGCCATAGTAGGGCTGTGATATCAGCAGGAGTTTATAATATAGACTATATCTATATTATACACTCCTGATATCATGCAAATGACCAGTAAGTCCATGATGACGATGTCTACAAGTGGAAGTGTGTGTTTTATGAGGCATGGTTGAGCAGTGATAGACCTACAGAGCTAGTCATCGTATATATATATATGTATAGTCATGGGTTAATAACGACAAATTTGTCATTATTGCAATTATTACAATTACATTATTACAATTAATATTGTCATTATTAACCCCTGATATGGCGTATACACTTCGTACCTTGGGAAGGTCGCGTTCGATCTTCTGGTTTAGATTCAGGCTGTCCACGCACAGTCCAGGCAACTCATTGCCGCCTGGTATCATCCATCCGGCGCACATGAGTCCCTTGTCACACGGATCGCCTTTCTCGGTGCCACAGGGGACGTTACTCTTTAAAAAATGAATTTTATTATGTAATTTACACACGAAGAATTTGTGTTCTTTTTTCTGGGTCACCTTTCTCGGTGCCACAGCAGGAGGAGTTACTCTTTAAAAAATGAATTGTGTATCTTATCATGCAATTTACACACTGAGAATTTGTACGGTTCGCCATATTTTTGCCCGAAAAGGTTTTGTGACTGGAAAAGTGGCAAAAACCAACGTTTACGTAAAATATATATCCGTTGAATTTTTTTTGCAATCAAACAGTTTTTAGCTGAATTGCACCAAATTAGGCGCCGATTAATTACCAGGTGTTGCCTTCTCCACTTGTTTCTGCTGTGTTTTTGCTCACCATGTACGAATGTTGACGATTGCAATGTTAATCATAGCTATCCCTAATCTCTGATACATGTGTGGAAAAGGCAGTAGCTGAGGGCAGCTGATGTTCATGCACTGTATGCCATGATTCTTACAGGGCAGTTATTATTATTGAGTATGCACTCTCTTAATTTCGCTCTAGGAATCGGCCATCGGCTATTGTTTGCATTATTAACACCCTAGATCCATCCATTGCTTTGGGAAAGTGCTAGTGCACTCATTGCAATTACTCGTAAAAGACAGTCGCTATTTCGTTATTAAAAATTTACAGACATTTTCCCCAAGAAATAACCGTTGTCTAGCAGTAGCGATAGCAGTCTCGTGACCTCAAAGTGGCGAATTTGAGGAAAGCAACACAAGTTGAACTCTGGAGCATTTTTACATTATGATAACTATTATACGTTGTCTAGCACTATCAGTCTCCCGAGATTGCCGTACTTTACGATGAAAATCTGCTTACTGTGGCAACGGCTGCGCATTCATTGATGACCATGAAGCTCATACTGCAAGAGAGACGAAATTGGTCATCACTCATTTAATTAAAATAATCTAATTAACACTCACATGACAAATCAAATGAGAATTATAACTTCGTAGTGCAGACCGTAATGTAATGTGTAGATAACCAAAATTTCTTGCATCAACACGACTAGGCAGAAAACAGTGATTATGGTTCAAGTTTGCTTACGTCGCAAATTCTAATGCTGCACACCCAAGCCTCTACTCCGATATTGGTTATTGGGACGTTGATGAGGGGGATCGCGTATTGAGTCGTTATTTATCACATTTCTCAGTTAAATGTGCACAGGCCTATTTATTTCTAATAGCAGTATTATTCCTAACCTGCTTCACTATCACAACACTTGATTGTTTAAACCGAGATCCGTTATTAAAACAAACAAAAAACAGCGATCGTAAATTCATGTCACGAATTGGCCAACTCATATAAGTTCTTGCACTCCTATTATCAAATAGTTTTGTTTCAATGCTGTTTACTTTACGTGTTATAGTAACACGATTGCGTAATGGCCCTTATAAGTTGGCCAACACATTTAGTAATTAATGCAGTAGAAGTACTGAAGTAGTGGCTGGCTATGGTAACACTAACAACCCAGTTTTACATGTAATGCATGGTTTGCAAACATATAAGTAAAACAAAACTTCACATGTAATTTTCATGCAGCCATCTAATATTAAAATTTGGTGCCTTTTTCGCTGTATTTCTACTTGCATACGTTGCACGAAACAAGCCTTTGACACGTAGTTTATGAGGAGTGATGTAATATATTATGTCTATATTATGTCACTCCTGGTTTCATTAGACCATATGGATATATGCGTACCCAATCATGTTTAATGTGTTATGCACGAATGAATGTCAATCATAAATTGTTTAATAGCAGTGGGATGATTCTAACCCGAGACGGATCGTTTCATCTCTCGTGGGTAAATATCATTCCACCATTTTATCTATACGGTTACACGTATAAGCAATTAATTGAAGTTATATTGATTTATATTGTTTACTGTAATTGTTACCAGCCCGGCAAGTATTAAGAATGTACCTAATATGCCCCAGATATCTTCACATCACAAAACGCTACAGATTAGTCCAAAAGGAGGCTAATTTCGTTGTGTGTATGTTAGTTCTATAGAAATTCCCGACATAGTGCCAAAAACGCATATTCCTGATCACCCCTCGAAATGGGGTTGAAAAAGTCCCACCTGTGCAGCAATATTAAACACACCACTTTGCGATCACCGTATAATGAAAGTACGATCATGACCGTACGAATATCCACACAGTCCGTGCGCAAACCTCTCATAAGAATATATATATATATTATATATATAAACTAATTAATATATATAATAATGTAACTATCATTTGTTTTAATTCACTCCTGATGATACAACGTCGTTATAAGTCCATTAAGTCATAATTATTAGCAGTGATTGACTTACCATATAGCGACAAGGCGAGATGCGCGGTTAACGTACATGTTTACGAATTAACACTCACTGCTTTTGCGCCGGCAGCCGAAGTCACACTGAAGCAGACGAACGAAAACGGATCTCTGTTCCATCTGTGACCAAGTAAATGTACGAGTGTGTGGTGGAGGCGGGGCAGTAATCAACTTAGCTGCGGCGAGGCTGTGATTGGCTAGTTAGAGGGTGTCGTGTGTGTGGCATTAGCCGTTCGTGAGTGAATCTAGTTGGTCTTACTAGTATCGCGCGACTGAAATTTCTCCACTGCTAGGCGGCACAGGTACGCACGTGCCTCTCATTAACATATATACTGAGGACACACGTGTAGACTTGGTCTTGTGCTCAACAAGGAACTCGGGGTTTGAAATTGAAATTTTTTTCTCCAGGCAGAAACATGATAAGACCGTCTCGCTCTCTCTCTCTTTGCCTCACTCAACAACTGAAGCTAATCCTTACTATAAAGAGGCTAATCTTGTGTGTGTGTGTTTGTTTGACATCGCTTTTCTCCGTGATTTTTCACTGAATTGCGGTACAATTTCATTATTGCACTGCATTGCGTCCAGATTGTCACTGGGGGGGTTTGTTTGTGGTATTTTCGTCGCATTTTTGTATTAAGTTAAAAATGCGAAAAAATGCTATTCGTCAATAGATGGCGGTACGTACAGATTAACATCACGTATGTGGGAATTATGGCGTAGTCGGTAGGAGCTCGGCTTCATAACCCGTGATTCCGGGTTCGAATCTCAGCTGGGGGAAAACAATTTCCCTTTACTTTTTGACTCTTTAGTATGTACTTCTGCCACTTCAGCGGTAATTTCAAAGTTTTAAAAATAAATTTTACTACATTCATTAAAAAAAGTTAAAAAGTTAAAAATTAAAAAATATTACTTTACAATTTTTTTTACTGTTATTATTATTTACTGCTATTATTATTATTTACTATTATTATTATTTATTATTGTTTTCATGTCATTTATCTTTATATTATTTATATTATTTTTTATTGTTTGGGATTGGATGGCATAGGATGGCATGGCATGCCATGCGATGGATGGAAGGAGGGATGGCTGGCTGGCTGGATGGATGGATGGATGGATGCATGCATGCATGGATGGATGGATAGATACATAGATAGATAGATAGATAGATTTTGGGGTATTTTCCTTTCAACCAAGTGGTCATCAACTGAGCACTTTTTCCCCCTGCTCACTTATAGCATTGCGCTCTTTGTTTCTTCCCAAAATGTTTTTTTGTTTCTGTTTTCTTTTCAGTTGCATTAAATATTTCACTTCAACTGTGTCACTTACATGAAGTTTATATTTTAAGGCACGATTTGGTGGTTGTACGGGTATTCAAGTCTGCTAGTTTGATAAGATTAGTTTGTTGCTCGTGGATACGGGAGGCTGAAACGTGCTTGTGTGGTGTCCGCGTGATGATGGCTGGGTGTGTGTGTGTGTGTGTGTGTGCGTGCGTGCGTGCGTGCGTGCGTGTTAAGTCGAGCGTGATTAGTACAATTTACTATTATTACTGGTGATTCAGCCTATATGGTGATGTTGATGTGGTAAGACGGAGCGGAGCGTACACTATGCTTTCTCAGCTATTTCTGCACAATATTCTGTACATCGACGAAAACAAAACCCATGAGGAAGTGACGTGCGAGCACGGTCACTGCATGTTGCATCGTTATCTGTGGAGAAACCCTCGATTAATATACATTCCCCTTTTGTTCTGGTTCATGTGCAGGTTTTTTTTATTATTATTTTAGCATACTACAAATTAATTTGTCTGTCAACTATGATTCTCGTGTAGTATAAAAATGGCTATGCGTTTCTCTGGTGTTAGAACCGACCGGTAAAAGATTGGTCAGGTTACAGGGATACTAAGCTCTAACAGATAGATTTTGGAGGGGTTACATTGGTCATTGATGATTATTGATCACTATGCAGCTGGTTTGCTGCTAATATGCTACCAAACAGCCAATGCCAGATACGACAAAACAATTATTAAGCATTCTTGCAATTTTATTTTATGCCTTAAAATGTATTCTGTAGTCTAACACAGAATTTACTCCATAAAAATTGTGGAAATCATAAATTTGGTACAAGCACATGCTTTAGTTTCACCTAAAAGCCGTACAACAATCGATCCACAAAGATATAGCAATCTTTTCTCAGAGCATATGCTCTTCCCTGGCAGGTCGCGCGTTCTAATTCCGCAAGTAACCCTATTGGGTGGCTGCTCTTATTATTGATTATTGACCAAATAATTGATTATTCCACCGGTGCTGCTGCTACACTCTACAGAAAAGCCGCTAGGCTGGCTTAAACTTAAACGTTAACGTTAAGGTTGGCTTAAACGTTAGGCTGGCTACAGTGTTAAAGAGCTTGCCAGCCTTGGGTGAGTAGTGGGCAACCACCAGCGCACAGGCACTTGCAACGTTTCACTCATAAAATGATGGTCAATAAACACGAAATGTACTTACTACCAAAGTCTTTACGCTCTTCTGCAACTACGCAACAAACGCACAAGTACACCGCACGCACGCCGCTGTGCACGAACAATAAAAATACAGAGTTTGTGCACAAACAGAAATACATCCTGTTTGTGAAAGGTGGCGTACGTGCGGTATACTTGTGTCTGGCAGAGGAGCATTTGAGCCGCATTTACAGGAAGTTATCGGTAATGATAAGCGAAAGAGAGTAGAGAAACATTAAGACTTTGGTAGTGCCATATTTACTCCTGTATAAGTCGAACTTTTTTGTACACAACTTCAATAAAAAAAAATAAGGGGTGCGATTTATACACGGGGCTAAGAAATCTTGTTAATGTACAAATGTTTTTACCAACTTTTCAAAGGCAAAATATGGAGTGTGACTTTTACACGAATGCATCTTATACGCGAGTAAATACGATATATACATTTCGTGTTTATTTACAGTGTTTCCTCCGCTTCATAGCGAGGTACGTGACCCCCTCCCCCCCTCTCTCCTCCTCCTCCTCTCCCTCCCTCCTCCCTCCGCGCCTACCGCATAGAGTACGGCTGCTTCATAGAGAGGTACGTGACCCCCTCCCCCTCCCCCCGCGCCTACCGCATGGTGCGTGGTTCTTCTTATTTGTGGCGGTTCTCTCTTGGTTTAGATTACTTCATCGCGCCTTGCGAGCGTATTCGTGCGTTTCTACATTACTTTATCGAAAGGTTGTGTGAGCGCGTGCGTGTTGTCGTGCGTGTGTGTGCGTGCATATACGTGTGTGCGTGCGTTTGTGCATGTGTGTGCACATACGGCGTGTGTCCATGCGTCTCTTTACATACGCTAGAGGGTGATAATGGTGATCATGTGTCAATGCGAGAAATCCTTACTATAAAGAGGCTATTCCTGTGTGTGTGTGTTTGTTTGACATCGCTTTTCTCCGTGATTTTTCACTGAATCGCGGTACAATTTCATTCTTGCACAGTTAAATTGCATCCAGATTGTCACTGGGTGGGGTTTGTTTGTGGTATTTTCGTCGCATTTTTGTATTAAGTTAAAAATTCGAAAAAATGCTATTCGTCAATAGATGGCGGTGCGTACAGATTAACATCACGTACGTGGGAATTATGGCGCGTCTCTTGACCGCCGCCGTAGCGAAGTCGGTAGGAGTTCGGTTTCATAACCCTCTCATCTCAGCTCGAATCTCAGCTGGGGGAAAAAAATTCCCTTTACTTTTTGACTCTTTAGTATGTACTTCTGCCACTTCAGCGTTAATTTCAAAATTTAAAAAATAAATTTTACTACATTTATTTTAAAAAAATAAAAAGTTAAAAATTGGGAAAAATTACTTTTACTAAAAAACATTTTTACTATTAAAGGCATAATAGGCCCATTGATTATGCAATTTTAACAAATGCTAGAGTAACTGGCACCTTGTGTAGTTAATAAGTACATTACCTTATAGCCAAACGCGTATTAGTTTGTCCAATATCACTGCTGGTTACTAAGAAATGTCTCATGGAAGCTGGTTTACCACCATCTGTTTCACTTGATGAGTAGATTAGAATATAATTTTAAATATAGCTACACATTATTTCCCAAATCTGCGCAAATGAACCCCCTAACCTCCGCGTCAACACGTTCTAGAAAGAACATCCGCGATGAACGACTGGCCATAATTTTCGACAGAAATTGCCTGTAACTTTGGTGTGTTTACTTTGGTTAATTAGGAATTTTCTTGGCAGCAAGTATTTGCTGCAAACATGGAGAGCAGGCAGAAAACTGACCCTTGTAGGCAACAAAACTGCATAATATTATTAGAATTAGACAAATAGACAAATAAATCTGGAGCATTATCCAACTTTCTTTTCGTTCGATTACGATAAGCGTTCATTTTAATTCTGCTCTTTGACGTTGCTCCATGCAGTGACCAATGAATGAAGCGGGACTTGCAACCACAATAGGTTGAGGTTCACTCTTGTGTAAAAAAACGATGAAAACCCATGGAAAAACTCTTGTTCATTGCCTTCGTAATTGCAAAAATAGAGAAGATGGATAAATAGGCCACGCCTCTAAAGTTAACTGCCACGTGAGAAGAACAATCATTAATTTTGAATCAACTCATCATTCTCCAATGCAATACAACCCGACACAGATATATAATATGAGATATTTCTTCTACGTGTTAACATAATTCCAATAATGTCAAGTTTCAGCTAATCTCGAACAAGCATCTACACGGCTGGAATACGTGCATACTATAGTGAAACACTAGATATAAGTATTATACGTAACCACCCAGCCACAGCCACCACGCTCGGCCAGTAACAGTTGCTGGTACCACCAGTACTCATGACAAACTGTCACCGTCCCTGCAGCAAATCATGCAAACCCTCATCTAGCTGTTGAGCCCTCATGTTTTCACATCTCTATTATTGCAGATATAAACCTCATTTAGTTTGTCAGTAGTCACTCGAATGAGACGGAGGTTACATATGAAGTCAAAATGTGACCACGTGCATGGCATGTAAACGGGGTCATATATTCCTTCAGCTGGTACCTGTATTTTCCACTGTTCATCATCACGTCAGGCTATTTACTCTTAACCCATACCTGTCAGCAGCAAGAGGCAGATAGACTAATATTGACCTTTCATTTTGTAGAATGACATAATATTCTTCCAGGCACTGTACAACCTAAACACTTGTTATTGTAGTCGCAGTATTAATACAGTAATACAACGCATTACGAAACCAATGCGTTCCAGAAAAAAACGTTCATATAAATGTGAATCACGTTGTCCCATTGGCTTCCATTATGTAATTGGAGCCGCATTTCTATGAAAGGGGTTTCGGTGAAAAGAAGTAGGCAATCCACCAATTTCCTCAAATGCTAAAATAATAATGAATGCAAGTAAATATCGGCAAATATATATTGGCAATTTGAAGATGTTATGCAGAAAAGGGAGTTCAGAATAAGAATTAATTTCTTGTAATATCTGTACTACACTGGACGCAGGGCACTGTGTGTAAATACACAATTATGAGTGCAAGGAAACATCAAACATATGTATTCGTGATTTAATAATGTAACGCAGGAAAGGAGTTATGGGTAGAAAAACCCCATTTATTTAGATTATGGACCACCATTAGATATTTGCACCAGCAGGGGCACCCAACGCTGCTCGGGGAAACCCACTTACGAACAACTTTCAGAGCAAATTCTGCCACAGATATTTACTTAATTCTAAGGATAGAGTCGTAACAGAGAAACAAAATATGAAGGGGTAAACAATATTCTGACAAAAACAGTTGGAACGATTCTATATGATTCTGTGCAGTGAAAGCTTCTGGATATACAGCATTATTATGAAATTGCAACAAGTTATTATGAATATGCCTCTCTGGCTGTGCAAGCCTCGTCTCGCCTTTTAAATACACAATTGGTGACATCTGTCACGTGTCTCTCTTATCATTGGGATTCGCTTTACATCAAAATAATACATGAAAATTCTCATTAGTATTTGAAATAACTGCGTGTTAAGTATTGTGCATCCAATTGGTATGTGAAGAGTTGACAATTCGACTAACAACCAGCAGCATCTAGTGAGTGCACAATAGAAATGACAAAAGGAATACGCTGGTAGACTCTTAATTATTGTACAATAATGAAACACGCTAGATAGATTAATGAACTAAACTAAATACATAGGCCAATAAACTAAACGCGTCAGTATAGCACGATATCAGATCAGCGTATATAAACACACAGTTTCCGACTTGGAATTCTTGCTTCTTCTAGCTTCTAATGCAGTATACAGTATATTACTGCAGTATGCAATATATTAACTTCTTTCTTCTTTTTGCTTCCAATGCATTATACAGTATATTAAATACTCCACTGCTGCACAAGATGATTTCGCAGTACACCTGAATGAAATTCGTCTTTCGTTTGTTGCCGCTGTTCAGGTACAAGATGCAGGGCATGTTAGCCAGGAAAAAAATCAGGGAGTCTCACCATCTTGACAATACTGGCACGGAAATAAAAATATTGTTTTGTTGGAAGAAGGATATAATTTTATTTTCATGCAGGGGTAAAATTGTGCAGTACACCTGTGCACAATACGGTGCACGACTCCCCAGTGGAGCAAAATTCTCCATGCTCCTCTTCCTCCTCCCCATCTGTTTCCCTTCCCCCTCCCCTCCCCCTCTTCCTCTGGTTCACATATTTCTAGGAGTATTTCTAGGTCTTCTGATATGGTTTCTGTGTGCGAATACACGCATGTCTGCCCCTGATCGTCTGTTCATGGGACCGGCCAACACGTAAGATTGTCCAGGTTTCGCGTGGGTTCTGCCAAAAAAAAAACGCGAAAAATAATGTAATTTTACAATGCCATTTCCCATCTCTGGCAAGTCTACAAATCCTCTACAATTGGCTGCTTGTGTTCGGTACTAGGAAGCTGTTGTGAGATTGAGCGCGCGGCTATGTTAAAACCGATGATCGGAGTCGGTAAAACTCGCTCGCTGACGTAATGCTGCTTGCTTGCCCCCTTGCTGTAGATGAGAGACTTGACGTGAAACAATGCGAAACCCTGGAGGAGGTTCTACGGCGGGTGCAGTTCCGCATGTTCGACCTAGAGGGCGCTGGACTCACCGACGACGTAAGTAGAGTAGATGTGTGTGCATGCGTGTGTGTGTGTGTGTGTGCGTGCGTGCGTGCGTGCGTGCGTGCGTGCGTGCGTGCGTGTGTGTGTGTGTGCGTATGTGCGTGCTTGCATGCGTGCATGCGGATGTGTGCGTGTGTGTGCGACGGTGATGCTGTTGTTTTACGTTTATTTTAATTATATTTATTACTTTGTTATTTTTGTTAATAATGTTAAATGTTAATTGTTCTAAGTAGTTTAAGTATGTAAGTTTTATTAGTTTACGAATTTATTTTCATTTTGTAATATATGCATAGATGGCGCATTCACTCGCTCACTCAGACATTCACTCACTCATGCTCACACACCAAAGTTGAACAGTTTCTTAGCTAAACCTCGCTCTTTCATGCACAGTTGACAGACATCTCTACTATATAATCTAATTATTATTGAGTTCGTAACGGGCTATCTATGTATGGTAAATCTATGTACACTGTATCTAATTATGTATTTCCCATAGGCGCGTAAAGCGCGCAAGTCGAATTTGGATGCAATTTTTCACAGGGCCATCTTCACTATACTCCGGCGTGTTCGTAGCTGTAAAAAACCTTGTCAAACGAGCAAACTCCCGAATAATCCGTGAAAAACCCTCATTCGCAATCTTCACACGTAATGTCAGCACACAGCCCATTATGACTATTGATTTTCTTGCCCTCACCTCATTGATATCATCAGCTGCCTGTGGTATTGTGAACCGAAACCGAATTCGAAACTAAAACAGAGCATAACCATCGGCCAGTCAAGCACTACTCCACTATCAGTTCAAGCAGTTTACGCCGTTCAGATGCTCGATTGAGAATCATTGTACCATTCAAAGCTAGCACTTTTCTTATTCATACAAAAATCCTTATTTTCAATGTGCATGTTGCGCAAGCAAGTTCACTAAGCACATATAATCCAGGCGACACAGATCCCACTCGTGGCCTGTCTCTTATCTATACTAATATATTGAATTTCTCTTTATTCGCGTCGATCTCACATGGATAGCTGACCTACGTGGGGGAGACTTAACAGTTGGATACGCACTTGAATCTCTTCAATATTTGCACCAGAGAATAACACGAAAATCATTGTTTATCAAGAGGCTTTAAACGACAAGTCCAACCCAGTGTACATGTTCATTATATAAAAATAAGTTTTTGTGCATGTTTACCTCCATATAGTGCTCAGAGGGTCTGTGTCCCCCCCCCCGGGATATGCGGGAAACTACCTCGCGTTACCTGGTGGTATACCGAAACGTACCTATCACTATCATATACTCAGGACCGTACCTCGCCTAACATCACTAACTGATTTTAGTGTAGTCGCCTTACGCCTACTCCCCTAACCCAACGATCCCCTAACCCGTAACCAGATCAAATAGCACCAGGCTACGTTCCGGAGTATACCTGGGGCACATAGACCCTATGAGCCATTACTATTAATATTATGTCTCAGAGGGTTCTAAGTTGGTTGTGCTGCACAGATAATTCATAATCGTAACAGTTTTTTCCCATGCTTATTATCTTATATTTAGACCGATTGGCTAAATATGATATTAGGGCTGCAATGTCATTGTCGTATGTTGACCCAATGTTCCTACTGCTGTCCTATATATTAGAAAAAATAGTATTATTAATTGGAGTAGACACGATTTACCAGCGCAGCGCTGTTACCCGCAGCTATAAGATATATATATACATAATATAGTCGTCCACTCTGCCCCGCAACCATTTGTGTGCGTGTTGCGGTGCGTGCGTGCGTGCGTGCCCCGTAGCCGTGCGTTCGTGCCGTGCACGTGGTGCGTGCGGCGCTAGCGTGTGTGGTATTTTGTAGATGGTACCCTATATATCAGCGCATCAGTTGTTTGATTATTCTCTAGGCAATAGCGGTATGTGTTTGCACGGAATGTTTGCACGAGGGGCTGTCTACAGGGCTATTTGCTGGCCAGCAGAAACTAACCATGCAGCCAATGATGGGTGCTGTGAAGCCACGGCTCACCATCACCATCACCATGAATGACGATAGATCCCCACCATCATCAGCTTCCATTCAGTGCTGGAAATAAATATTTACTCGGTAGCCTTTCGGAGGAGTGATGGCATTTTAAATGGACGTGTGTGTGCGCGCGCGCGCGTGTGTGTTGTTGTGTCTGATCTGTGTGTAGTTGTTTGTGTGGTTGTGCTGGGTTTTTTCGTTTAGTCTTAGTGCGTGTGGGTGTGGGCTTGTTGGTCCGTTCCGTAAATTGCTGTGTGCGCGGCTGTGGCTTTCTTCTGCGTGTTGCTTGTGATGTGTGTGTGGTGTGATGTGTGTGGTGTGTGCGCGCTGTGTGCGGGTGGTGTGTGGGTGAGGGCGCTGTTGTGTGGTATGTTTGTAGAACGCAGTGGCTTTGGTGCGAAGAGAACGTTTAGTCTACGCTGCGAATCTCTACTCCGATGACAACATTATGTGCTGCTTGTTTTTTGGGGGGTTTTCTTCAAACGCAAACGTGAATGCAGCGCGCCATTTCTAAAAAGATAGGTGAGAATAAGCAGTGCACTTTAGTAGCCCAGATAGTTGTCATGCTATCACACCCCCAGCTATTACATCCAGCCGGCTTAATCAGAGATAAAACATTCATGAGTAGTATATTGAGATAATTTTCCTAGTTATAGCCCACTAAATGCAGATTAATTTAATGCATCGGGCGGCGGCCTATAGTGCACAGCATATGCTGACATTGTAGGTTTTCCGTTTACTGCGCTGTTTGTGTTTACTTTGTGAATGAATATGAGAATGCTAGAATGAGATGCTATACCATACAATGTGCGTGCGTCAGTGCGTGTGCGTGTTTGCGTGCTTGCGTGCATGTGCGCGCGCGTGTATGTGTTTGTGCGTGAACCGGTGCAGTTTTGTACGTGCAATGGGGTGCAGTTGCGTGAATGTTGTGTGAGCGTGCGTGCGGCGGTGCGTGCGTGCCGTAGCGTTCGGCCGTGTGGGTGGTGTGTACATGCGTTCTGTGGGAGCATTAATTTTTCCTCTTCAGAGTTAACAATATTCATCAAATGAATCAATTGTATTCGTTCCATTCCCATCTCAGACAAGAACTATATTCTCCTCCATGTAAAAGGTATTTCGATCTCTCCGCTTTGTGGCATTGCCATTGAGTTGCATGGTCAGGTTAGCCTCATTACAGCGTTTCTTGTAGATACAGACGATTCTAATTGTTGGAGGCGATAATGAATATGATAATGCCTAGCCATCAATCAATTATATATATATATAATATATATATATATATATATATATATATATATATATCAAGAGTCCATAATAGAAATTTTCTATTATGGAATCTTGATATATATATAGCAAGATAGAGAGAGAGAGCGAGAGAGAGAGAGAGAGAGAGAGAGAGAGAGAGAGCTAGCGATTGAGGGGTACCATGAGAGAGAAAGGAATAGAAATAGTTAATAAAATAGAAGTAGAAAATGATAAGGGGAAAGAAAGTCCAACTCATTGTAAAAAAATCGCTGTCGAGTGAGAAAAATTGTTTAGACTAATGTCATTGCTGAGGACGGGCTCTTGTGTTACGGATACCTTCTACCTACGTGTATGTACGTGACATGAGACGGAAATGGAACATGTATCAATAAACGCTGTCAGACGTGTAACCGGTGCGTCTTATCTATCGTGACAACGTTCGCTCATAGGTTTACAGTCAAGCATACGACATTATTAGTTATTACCTGTATGTCACGTTCTCTGTGACGCTCCCTTGCCCACTGAGTTGTAAGGGGTCGTGTCTCGCATGTGTGGTTGTGTGCACTGATATCTAAAGATAACAGTTTAAATAACATTGAAACACTACAATCACAGTACACACTGTGTTCACGCGGTGCAATCTGATAAAAATTTATTTTTATAAGGTCGGATGTTTGTACTGTCTAGTACATATACTGCCTTGTGTGTGTGTATATATATATACATATATATATATATATATATATATATATATATATATTATATGGATCACATGCGAAATAACGAAAACAACAACAACAACAACAACAGCAGCAGTAGCAGCAGTGTTTCTGACGTACCTCACAGCCCTATTCGTATGTTTGTTTCAGGGCGTGGCAACTGTATTTGACATGCTAGAGTTCTACGAATCGGCGACCAAGCTCAACCTGTCTTTCAACAAGAACATTGGGCCTCGGGGCTGGCAAGCGTGCGCACGCATGATCAAGAGGGTAAGGCTCCATCGACACGCCGCGACGTCGACCCACTCCCCTCCTCCTCACTCACTCGTTTGAGACACGCGTCTCGCTCACCGGAGACAGAAGCATGTTGTGGGTTCGTAACACGTGTTGCAGCACGTCTGGAAATCCGAGAATTATTTATTTCAATTTTCTGAGTCTGGAAAGTCCTAGAAAATTCGTTGTTTTTTTACACTTGGTCCTAGAAAGGTATTGAAATTGCGCAGCTGTCTATTCTGGTGCATGAAATATTCATTGCGCAGCAAAGGTTTGTTTGCTAATCGTTGCTTGGGAGATAACAAGGTGCAGGGATCCTTCATAGGCTAAAATCCCTCGCGGCCCATACAAAATGAACTTTGTACTTCATCTGAATATCTCCTAAATATTTCTCGGGGAGAGAAAGGTTTCACCCCTCAGACGTACGAACCGTGGTTGAGTGACCACCCACCTATGGGAGTTTACAGAAAGTCTTGCTCAACACGAACGCACTCGGAGAGTTTACCGGCGGGAGCGGTGACGTCATGGGTGGCTTGTGTAACGGTGTAATGCCGCGGGGGGGGATGACATCCCCGTGTCACGCGGTCTCATCGGTCCATTAGCTGCTCGACTTGTGCCTCACAGCGGTTCCCTCGCTGGATTGGTGGTGGACGGAGGGGGTCGTGCGTGTGTGCGTGTGTGTATGCAGGTGCATGGGTGCATGCGTGTATGTAAATGTGTGTGCGTGCGTGCGCGCGTGCGTGCGTGCGTGCGTGCGTGAGTGTATGTACATGTGTGTGTGTGTGTGCGCATGTACATGCTTGCGCTTGCGTGCATGTGTGCGTGCGTGAACATGAACATGATTGCGTGCATTCATGCATGCGTGCGTGCTGCGTATGTGTGGTTTATATAATCATGATAATTAATGTTAGTTAGTAATTAAGCAGCGATGCTGAAGCCACCTACTAACGACAATGACAGCTGTCCTCGCAGCATTCAGCCACGAACAAGAGTGAAGATGTACAGTTGCTGCTATACGCTATATGCTTCCCGAGGCTGGTCAGCATCCCACACCGCCACGCGAAACCCCGTAGCTACAGCTTCAAATAATGTCACGTAGCTACAGCATCAATTAATGTCGCGTAGCTACAGCTTCAAATAATGTCACGTAGCTACAGCTTCAAATAATGTCACGTAGCTACAGCATCAATTAATGTCGCGTAGCTACAGCTTCAAATAATGTCACGTAGCTACAGCATCAATTAATGTCGCGTAGCTACGGTATCAATTATTGTCACGTAGCTACAGCATCAATTAATGTCACGTAGCTACAGCATAAATTAATGTCGCGTAGCTAACTTCAAATAATGCACGTTAGTCTACAGCTTCAACTATGTCACGTAAGCTAAAGAAAGCATAATTAAAGTCGCGGAGCTACATCGCCTTCAAATAATCGTCCGATCCAGCTACAGCTTAACATAATGTCACGCGATGTCTAACAGCTTTCAATTATAGGTGTCACGTATAGCTAAAGCTTCAACACTACATCTCCACCGCTAGCTACAGCTGTCCATTAATGTCACGTAGCTACAGCTTCAATATAATTAACTAGTTACAGCTGCAATAATTCACTGTGCTACAGCTTAAATAAATCACATGTAAGCTACAGCTTCAATAATGTACGTAGCTACAAGCTTTCAATAATGTCGCTTAGGACTAACTTGCAAAATAATTGCACGTAAGCAACATCATCATTTAATTTCGCGTAGGCTACAGCCTTCAAATAAGTCCGTAGTGACAGCATCAATGATGTCGCGTAGCTACATTCAAAATAATGCACGGTAGCGCTTACGGATCATTAGGTACGCGATGCGAGCTACGGTATCAATTATTGTCACGTAGCTACAGCATCATATAATGTCCACTAGCTACGCAACAATTTAATGTCGAGTAGCTAAGGCTCAAATAAGTCAGTAGTACGGAAGTCAATTAATCGTCAAGTAGCAAAGCTTCAATTAATCTCACGTGTGCTAACGCATCAATTAATGTCAGCGTGACTAAGGTTATCAATTAATGTACGTAGCTAAGCTTCAATTAATGTCACGATAGCTACGCATAAATTAATTCTGCGTAGTTCTACATGCTTCAATGAATTGTCAGCGGTACTAGGCATCAATTAAATGTCAATCTTATTCTCACGTACAGATTATAATATGTCACTAGCTACAGCTCCAAGAAATTCACCTAGTCTACGTGCTCAATTAATGTCAAGTATTGCACAGCATACATTAAGCACATATGCATCAATAATGTCACGTAGCTTACAGACATCAATAACGTCCTAACGCTATGCATAATACCCACACAATCACCAGAAAACTAATGTCAAGTAGTACAGATAATTAATTGTCACGTAGCTACGGCATAATTAATGTCACGTAGTCTACAGCTCAATTAATGTCCGTAACTAAAAGTTCAATAATTCAATCGTAGCTACGGCATCAATTATCAGTTCCTAATGTACGTCTCCAGTGCATCAATTCATGTTATGGTTTCTACTAGAAACGTTGCCTGCGTCACGTAGACGTAGTGTTTCATTTTACACCCACGGCACCTATACTCATCTGTCTGTGTGTGTGCGGAGAGGGAGGGAGAGTTGTGCGAGGCTGTGTGTGGGAGGCGGAAGTTGTGCGGGGGTGTGTGGCTGTGTGGGAGGAGTAATTGTAATCGGCAGCCGTGTAGCAGCTTGGCCAGCTGTGACATTACCCGCTACTGCGATTTTCTGATTTGCGTGGGTGCGTGGGGCTCACTGCTCTACATTTAAGTTGCGGGGGAGAGGAAGAGGACTTGCCTCCCTGAAGAGGGGCATTGAATGCGGTGGGGTGGTGGGAGGAGAGGGGATGTTATCCATTTGAATCCCAGCTCTGTGTTAGAGCTCACTGCAAACATTCTAGAACATTACTAGCATATAGTCATTCTCATTGCCCGACGATTTCCCTGCACCTCGTCTTAGTGCCAGAACTGAGAAAGGGCCTCTTGGCTCCCCATCTGTTTCTGACAGCAGCAGCAGCAGCAGTAGTAGCAGCAGCAGCGGCGGCAGTGGGGGCAATAGTAGCAGCAGCAGCAGCAGCTCACCAGCAGCAGCGAGCAGCAGCAGCAGCAAGCAGCAAGATTAGTAAGTAGTAATATACGCAGAGCAGCAGCACAGCAGCAGCAGCAGCAGTAGATAGCATGTAGTAGCAGTAGAGTAGCAGTAGGCAGTAAGCAGTAGCTAGTAGCAGTAGCAGTAGGCAGTGGCAGTAGCAGTAGCAGTAGCAGTAGCAGTAGCGTATGCAAGTGGCATAGGCAGTAGCAGCAGCAGCAGCAGCAGTAGCAGTAGCAGTAGCAGCAGCAGCAGCAGTAGCAGCAGTAACCCCCTCTCCGGGGCGTGAGTGCACGCGCGCGTCTTGGCTGGATCACGCGAGCACGCAGGATTAGCACTGCGACGTAAGCCGCCCGAGCCGATTTCCCTGCCTGCTAATTCACTTGTCGCGCGCAGTCGGCCGCGTTAGACCCACGTACATCTCAGAGCACTAAGGTGGGCGTAAGTGTGGCGTGGTGAAGGGTGGCGTGGCGGCGACGGCGGCAGATGCTGAGGCAGCTGTGGCTATAGTAGCATACAAGGCGAACCTAATCTCCTGCCGCCCAAACACGTTACATTTTTATTCAACCCGTTCGCCGGAAGTGGCGGGCAGGCAGCGATGACCTATCGGCAGTTTTATGGGACCTCCTAAAAGACAGTGCATGGCGACGAAGTGTCACAAAGTCGACAATTTCTCGCATACGTGTGAAAACCACGTACAAACCTCGTGAGTTTGATCGACCTAGACATAACATCGCAGAGGTCGCGTGGTCATTATCTCGCCCAGTATGATAGGTCGATTGGCGAGATCTAGTGGATATCAGCCCCCAAGTCCTCCTTTTTTCTTCATCTGCATTTTGCGATGTGAGGAGAGAGAGGGTTCAGTGTTGTGTTGCCGCGCGCATGCTTCAGAGATGCAGGGTTCTATGCACCATGTACACGGGCGGCGTTTTCTCATCCATTAGCGATAAGTTGATTTCGTTCGGAAAATTTCTCTATGAGGCCGTAATTATAGGTCACTGCACGAGTAAAATTTTAGTGATGTATGCTGTACGCGCTCATCGTCGTTATCGTCGTCGTCGTCATCGTTGTTATCGTCGTCGTCGTCGTCGTCGTCGTCATCGTCGTCGTTGTCATCGTTGTTATCGTCGTCGTCATTGCTATCATAGTTATTGTCGTGATGTTCGTCATTAGCATTACATGTTTATCATCATTATCGTCATCATCATCATCATCATCGTCGGTATCCCTGTATTGCTGATTTTTCATGCAGGGAATCGATCACAAAAAATCTATTGATCCATTGCGAGCGAGTCATTGAGTTGGAATTTGCGCCGGGCCTTGCTTTCATTGAACTTCGGCGCGTGGTTATTTCTCTGAGTGTGCGTGATGCGCGGTAACGTGATGTGTAGCAGCAACCCATTAACTGTCCAGCGGGGGCGTAAAAAGCTCTCGAATGGGAGAGCTCGATGTTCTCATTTTTGCTCCGTTAATTTGTTTTCGTTGTAACACGATGTTTGTGTCGTGCGAACGCCATATTTGTGTCTCACAGACGCCATGTTTGTGTCGTGCAGACGCCATGTTTGTCTCTTACGGACGCCATGTTTGTGTCTTGCAGACGCCGTGTTTGGAGTACCTGGACTGTCGCAACACGACGTTGAATGATCAGAGCCTGCCGCTGCTCGGCCGTGCGCTGCGCGTCAACAACGGCCTTGTGACGCTGCACATGGAGGCGTGTGCTCTCTCTGGCCGCCCTCTCATGATCCTTGGTGAGTCATCACGGCTTCGTGCAGGAGTTAAGCTGTGTTAGAATGAGGATGAGTTAGAAATAAAGGGGAAGAAAAGTGTAGTATTGCTAAGGTTTATTACAACTGAAACGAAAGTGTGATGAGTTAGAAATACATAGGAGCGAAAAATGTAGTATTGCTGAGGACTATTACAACTGAAATGAAAGTAAGCTATGTTAGTCCGTAAATGTATTAGAAATAAAACAAAAGTAAGATATGTTAGAACTAAGATGTATTAGAATCACAGAAAACGTAAATTGTGTTAGAACAAAAACGAAAGTAAGGTATGTTAGAACTAATACGAATGTATGCTGGATTAGAAGTAAAGCCAGATAAGTGTGTATTCAAACTAAAACGAACAGAAGATATAGTAGAACCTAGATATATTGCAAATATTTGGGACGTATTCAGCCGTCATTTCTAGAGGTCACTCTATTTGTGAAGGTTCTTCATTCCACACGTACGCACCGAATAACGTTGCATTAGCAGCGACAGCGAAGATGTAATGTTTGCTCCTTGTCTTCTTCACGATTCCACACATTTTCCCCAGTAACATGAGAACTGTTTTCAAACACTGTCATCTTATCTGTCTCCTAATACCCTAGCAACATGAGCGCTATGCATCAAATACAATCATCTTATCAACCTTCTAATATTCCTCAATATATAGTCGCCGAAATTTCAACATTTCTCATCGAGTCATCCGATTATAAGTTTTCTGTTTTATGTGATTCTTTTTTGGGGAGGGGGATTTTCAAAAACGTCTGTTCATTTTACCGCGGAAAGGATTTACCGCATTATTAGTTATAGTCTTACTATTAGTTATTAGTTTAGCTAGTCGTTTATGTAGCATTTCACGATGCAATATTTACCCACCACGAATCCATTACAAGGACATCATAAGCTAAATAATGGAAAATGGATCACGTCGTCATTGCTTTTGTGTGTTTCCATGGCAACGTTTTAACTAGATGATAGATGCTCATTGGTGTGTAAGCAGTTGATAACCGGCTTTACTGTCGTGTGAGAGATAACTTAATTGAGGTTGCACTTAACTTGATGCGATATTCCCGTAAACTGGGCGTGCAAATATGTCGTTGTCGACGCGTTAGCGTGTGTACCATGCAGCGCTTCGTCTCTCGGGTATTTTTCACGATTTGCACTGCGAATTCACGTGCAGCTCATGCAGTGTCCGTAATGGAACTTTGAAACCTATCCGCGGGTGGTGCTGTAGTGAGTACAGTATTAACATCAGAAAGTCCTACCCTAGAAAAGACGAGTTCGTCAGATTAGACGCAAGTGATAATTTGCTGGGGGATTTAGAACTGAAAACGAATGAGATTTAAAATGAGTTTGCATTAGATGATTACAATTTACATATGACCTATATATATCGCGTTTTTCTATGCACTCCATCCGTTATGGTCTCAAACAAAGAGCCGTGTTTGAATTGGCGTGTTCTGACCTCTCTTCTGATAAAAGGTTGAATAAGTATAGACTGCAGGTTTGTTTCATGTAGGAAAGCCCGTGAGTTGTTGCGCGTGCAGTTTCTGTAAATCAAGGGGGCCATATTCAATACAACGGGCTCGCCGTATAATTAAACATCGCCTTCCTCCCCCGCTAGGCTTGTGTCATGATGAGACGGATGCAATATAGTAGCTGATCATGATTGCATCCACTCCCCCGGCCCTTGTTGGCGTTTTTCATCATCATTTCGCTGCCGTGCATTTAGCCCAGCGGGGGAAGAGGGATTGTAAAATACATCATGGGGCGTAGTTGGCTTCACCGCAGTTACTGATTTGTGTCGTGCATTGTACGTTAGCTGACTATTATCAGGAGTTAATAATGTTTCATTAATGTTTCATGTTTAATTTGTCATTATTAACTCCTGCTATTATCATTCTCTGTATGATCTGTACTATCGTCTGTACTACTACTATCTACTGTACTATCATCTACTCCATCATCAACTACTGTCATCTGTACGTTAGCTAAATATTATCACTCACTACGTTATCGAACTATTATTACTACTACTATAACTTATAATAACTATATAACTTACTATAACTACGTTACTTAGCTTAATATTATTACTACGTTAAACATATTTATTCTCTCTCTCTCTCTCTCTCTCTCTCTCTCTCTCTCTCTCTCTCTCTCTCTCTCTCTCTCTCTCTCTCTCTCTCTCTCT
>NW_014577258.1:148916-153916 GCF_000485595.1 Priapulus caudatus | reverse complement strand
GTCTGACAATTACAATGAAGCAGCTGTTACGCACCGCGTCTTGTCTTGTTGCATTGCCATATCTGTCTGTCTCATGTGTCAATATCGGTTAGGTCAGGGTTCGAAATTAACAGGTGCACTTGTGCCCGAGTGCATCTAAAATTTAAAGGTAGCTTTCCTCGAACTTTCTACGTAAATTTGTGTAACAAACCACTGTAAAAACGTCAGTAAATACCTCACTATACACTTTAACTGAACGTTAGCTTTGAAAATAAAACTGTCAAAATATGTATCAAGCCTATATTTGCTCATCGAAGAAACGACTCGAAAAACGCTTTTCGCCGCAGTTCCGTAGGCGCCATATTGTTTATATTTGAGCAACCATAATTTCAATCCAGTCAATGTAGTCACTTTAAGATACCATAACTTTTAATATAAATCATGTTATGAAATCAAACTTTGTAGTCTAGACAGAGAGGCACCTCGACTGTTTATGTTATTAATTTCAGAATTTTTACCGTAACTGTTTTCGATATAGAACGTGCTAAAAATCCAACAAAACCTGACAGGACTCTCGACTCGCTCGCTCGCTTGCTCGCTCAGAATACTATAATCTCCCAGCAATAATACGTTGCCCTTTCCGTATCAGCTATAGCCATGTATGTGACCAGAAAAACCATTGGGTCATAACATGCCAATGTATAATTTTACATAGCATGGTTCATACATACATAACACGGCAAGTGTGCGGAGCGGCCCAATCGCCGCATAGCGGCAACAGTAAATGCGTTTGAAACATTCGACTTGAATGTTTCACTTTGTAGTCTAAAAGCTTTGAATGAACGTATTCCTGAGCAATTTTTTTCATCTATCACACATATATAGGCAAGTACAAGCGTGCAATGTTAAAATAATTCATTTTTGCCTTGATTTTATGTTTGCTGCTTGAAAGTTCAAAGGAATATCCCTTTAAGCTAAGTAATTCTGCCCTGAGGTACCGCCTAAAAATCCTGTGTCGTAATGTTAGTCATGGAAGCAGTAGATGTAGCGTAGACGAATCAGTAAAAACAACATGGATTATGGAATGCTGTCATAGTGCTGCACCTCTCCCTCTCCCCGGCATCTTGATAGTGCGTCCAGTTCTAAAATGTGGACTCAATGCAGTGTATAAAGTACGATTTCTATAAACTACTGCAGCTATCAGCTTGCCATCTGTGTGGTATCATGTGTCACTTGTCAATCATTAGTCATGGTATCATGGCAAGAACAGTCCACTAATGTCGTTGTCTGATGAGGACCATGTACAAAGTATTATT
This sequence comes from Priapulus caudatus, assembly GCF_000485595.1. Taxonomy (NCBI): domain Eukaryota; kingdom Metazoa; phylum Priapulida; class Priapulimorpha; order Priapulimorphida; family Priapulidae; genus Priapulus; species Priapulus caudatus. The sequence goes on along the minus strand of NW_014577258.1, from coordinate 152,621 downwards.
AGTGTGGCGCCATAGTTACGGCGATATTATGTTGACGTAATGTGTGCTCTCCATTTCTCTATATACTATATACTATATATATTGTAGCTAATATACACTATATACACTACACCATAACCTATATATTATATACTATATACTATATACTATATACTATATACTATATACTATATAATATCTAAATCGGGGAGGTGGCTCAAAAACATGTTAATGTGTTAACCCTCCCCCCCCCCTCTTGCGCCTAAGCTATACTCGCCATCGTAAAGGTATGTATCCACTTACATCGACGTATGCTAAATGAATCGTAAATCGATCTAATCTCGATCTTTGCTCTCTCTCCTCCACCTTCTCTTCCTCCTCCTTCCTCCCTCGTAGATGAAGGACTATGCAGAGCAGCATCATCAGCTGCAGGATGTCATCGCCACCTACTGCCAGCGCAACTCCAAGCTAGAGGAGCATCGCAGGACCACTGCCGCCCTCCACCCCCCGCAGCAGCAAGAGGAGGAGGAGGCAGGGGAGGAGGAGGGGGAGGAGAGGGAGGAGGAGGAGGAGGAGGGGCCGCTCAGTCCGCTGGGACTGCAGTTGGACCTGCTGCACGTGCCGCGGGCGCCCGGTCTCAGCTCGCGCTCCCCGGTCCTCGAGTCGATCGCGGACGAGCCCGCGATACTTCTCCCGCCATCCTCCCTCGCCCTCGCCGCCGCCGACGACACCGTCGACGATGCAGGGGGCGCCTCGCGAGACCTCGAACTCACCGGCTCGCCATTCTTCCCGGACTGCAGTGCCGGTGGCGGTGGGGTAGGGGGCGCCACAGGCGGGCTACGCGCGCCGCAGCCGTGCGGCAGGGAGGAAAGCGCGACGCCGTCACCGACGGAGGTTTTCGGTGTCTCGCCGCTGACCCACTCTGCGGGGTCGACCCCGCCCGCGTTCGTGCGACCCCCGCCGATCCCCGACACGCCCGATTCCGCAGCCTCCCTTCCCTCGCCGTCGCCGACGTCGCTTGGGGACGCGGACGTCGCTACAGCAACGGCGGGAAGCTGCGGGGCCGAGGGCGTCGCCATGGCGACGACGGAAAGCCGTGGGGATACAGGTGTTGCTGCGGCAGCGGCGGGAAGCTGTGAGGGCGTCACCGTGACGACGACCCTCGCCGATCGGCTGATGTCTCTGACCGCGTCGGCTTCTCCCGTCGCCGCGGCGACCGGCACCTGCTCGTCACGCCAACCTGTGAACACTCACACGATGACGTTCCCGCATGGCATCCTCAAACACTCGGCCAACTCGCTCGCCGCGGCAGTGCGAGGAGGCGCCGGCCGCGAGGGGGGGTTGTCGTCATCGTCGTCGTCATCGTCCCAGGGGGCGTCGGCGTCGTCGAACACGCTGGCGACGAAGAGCCGTTTTATTGTGAATCGCGTCATGGAGAACCTTCACCCGCTGATCGCGAAGCGGGCGCCGCAGCGTGACGACGGGGGCGCCACCGATGCCGGCGGCAGCAGCGGCGGCGGCAACATCGTCTTCAAGTACAGCCGCGACACGGACACGGTCAACGCGCACATACTGGGCGACGGCTCGTGCAGCAGCTCCCTCGACCTCACGACCTCACAGGTCGTCCCGGAGGGGTCGGAGGTCGAGGACGTGGCAGCGGCGGCGGCGGCGGCGGCGGCGGTGCTGGGGAATGGCCACGACAACGCAAACATTAACAGTGAGGAGGGGGCGCCGGTGACGACGACGACAAAGCTGTTCCTCGACGAGATCGCGAAGAGGGAGCTGGAGGAGCTGGGGTGTCTCGGCGCCCGCGCGCCCCCGCCGGCTCTCATCAACGGTGATAACATAGACTGTGATGGCGGCAGCGACGACACAAGCGACGGCTCTCCAACGTGGATGACGGGGCTCGTCGACTCTGCGACCTTTGACCCGGAAGACGATGTCTTCACGGCATTTCCGGGCGACGGAAAGTCGGGCGTCCCGCCGGAGATAGGTGAGCGAGCTGCACTGATCGGCATTGGATGTAATATCGGAATAACAAAGCTAGTTTGTAACGCGTTCTCACGTGCGTGCACGCCGAAATCTCGAATTTGTGACACTTTGTTGGTAACGATTGTGTTTAGAGCATCCTATCGTAACACTGATTGGAACGCACGAATCTGCGCGGGATCTGTGCTTCTGTGGATTAGGGCTGTTAAGTAGGGTGGCATGTCGTCTCCAGCAAAATCTCCAGCAAAATCTCCAGCCTGTCTGTCAGTTTCGTGTTGGCGTCGGCCCAGTTCAAGTTTGTGTATTTTTGCGGTATTCTGGAAGTGAAGTGTCTTACATTTCTCCGCGTAGGTTCGACGGACGAGTTTGAAAAAGAATTGGATGAAATACTTGCTAAGCTGTCGTGTGGAACTCTCGTCACGACTCCAATAGGTAGGTGGGTCTGTCACCTCGTGTAGACAGCTATACACAGCACATATACACACAAACAACGAAACAACGAACGTATTACATACTCTTATTATCATACTCCTATTCTTCTTCTTCATCTTATTATTATTATTCTCATTATCATTATCATTATTATTATTATTATTATTCTCATTATCATTATCGTTATCATTATTATTATTATTCTCATTATCATTATCGTTGTCATTATTATAATAATTATTATCATTTGTTCACATATAAATAACAATTGAGTGTATATGCGACAGTCGACTGCAGGTCTACCAAAACAAAATCAAAGTTAAGCCAATAATCGTGGTAAAGGCAACGCGATACGACGCGAGATTAAACTTCACGGTCGGTCACTTTTTCGGGGCTGAACAAGAACGTTCGTCGACGATCAAAGTTTCTACGATGTTTTCCAGGAGATAAGGCGACCGTCGCGGACGTCGCGTCCATCGATCGCTCGTAGCACATCTCTCCAGGAGAGGTCGGCACGTGCCGCCACACCCACTCACCGGAGGGCAACGCCCGCTCGCCGGCCTGCGATGTGGCATTGCCACGGCGACCGTGTCGTCATGCGATGCAGAGGCGGACTGGGCAGTTTCGGTGTCTTGCTCGCAATGCTGCGGCTCACGAGGCGCCACCTGGCAGGGTGTTGCGGTCATGGAGCGCCACCTGGTGTTGTGTCACCGACGCGGAACGCCACCTGGTGGGGTGTTATCGTTACGGGGAACGCGTTCCAAGGAACGAATGAAGTCAGATATTCTGTGTGATAAGCCATGTTATAGGTTGTGTTTGTGAGCGTGTGTGTGTGCGACTCAGGGAAAAAAATACACGGGAGCGACGAGCGATTTCGCTCTGGTAAGCTCTAAAATCGCTCTGGTAAAAACAATAACGGCAGCGATCGCCCGAGAGAAAATCGCTCCCGTGGCCTAATAAATTGAAATGTACACAATTACGTACGTACAACAAGTTTTTACAAAACCTATATTATCACTCAACACAATCATATTCATTGTAATGCCTTTATTCTAGACACCAACAGGAAACGCAAACGATTGTCACAGAATACAAATTACATTACAATATACGAACAAAATATAATCTTTCAAGTTTAGAAATACAAATTACTGCTAGTACAAGAACAGTAGGTGTCAGCACTATCTAATAGTTCTGACACCTAACCAATGTATGATTGGGTTGAGTATAAATAAATATCAATCATCCTTATGCCGCTTTTATACTGGGGTTTATCCCGCTTCAGGTCCGGACCTGAAGCGGGAT
>NW_014577258.1:128817-148174 GCF_000485595.1 Priapulus caudatus | reverse complement strand
ATAATAACTTTTAGTTTTAACAGATACACTGAAACAGATACCAACATTTTTTAAGAGGTACCGGTAGTGATCATAAAAACGGAAATCCAAGGAGAGAAAATAAGTCGAGAGAATTGAGCGTTACTTGCCCCACGACAACGACGATTCGTACCTTATCGAACCCCTTATCTTGCAGGCGTCCGCCGAGCACGGGTCCGATGCCAGCGAGTTCCGTAACCAGTTTGTCCCCCATCGGCTCGGCGACAAAGTTACGATGCTTCTGTGATGTGGACGACATAGTGTGTAGTCTGTACGAACGTGTGAAGGTTGATCAGCAGATTCTCTGTTAGTTTAGCCTCAGCTTTCCTTCACGTAAACCTAATAAACAGGTTAAGTTACATTAAATAAGAATACTAGCAAGTGGTGTATCTATATTACACACTTTTTTGTTTATAAGAATCGTACTTTTTTTTTGAGCCTCGTGATTCTTAGAAAATCGACATTTTGAGCCTTAAATAATTCTTAAATAATTGTTGAAAAAAATCGACTTATATTTTCATTAAAACTGTTAAATGCGATGGCATGTAAAACGTGGTGGTTGAACGAAAGAGGAAAATGCTAATATCCAATAAAAGAACCAATGTATAACACAACAAGAAAGTAACCCCTCCTTTTCAAAATATACGCAATTCGTTAAACTACAGTAATACGACTTCTACGCCGTCAATGTCTTCGAGGCCAATATAGTCCTCACTCTCGTCGGGGTAGGAAACATGATATTTATGTATGTCGTCATTGAAGTATTCAAGAGTGCCTTCAAACCACCCATTTTCATAATGAACTTTCACCCTACGGCCGCAAAATTCAACGTCATAGAATCGGTCATCCTCATTATCAATCCACTCGTCGCCGTCGTCATCGAGTGACAATGTGTGTCTGATGATCGAGCCTCAGCATTATTCTTAAAAAATTCTTAAAATTTGGGAAATCAAGCCTCGATGATTCTTATAAAAAGAATTCTTATAAAAAAAGTGTGTATTCATGTTATATTAATTATTATGGCTATTTCATATATTGGAATTTTTTCTTTTGATTTCCTGTAATCTAACTTAATTTTAACATAATATTTACATGAAATTAAACATAATTGTAAGCGTGACACTGCTGTGTTATGTAAATTATGAATCACTGAGTGACTGCAGTATATTCTACTAAATCCCATAACATAAGTATTTCCTTTATTTACTGCTTCACAGGAGACTATTTTTCATTTTAATATCATTGCTAAAGCTTGGATCCCTGTCGCACAACACCGCCGGCAGGGTAGAGTTAGCTCGAAGAAACGGTCTTGCTAAGGTTAGAAGACCGTATAGACAATCGGTTGCATAGACAATGTCACAATCGGTCGCACAGCCTGGTCGGGCTAGGTAGAGTCAAGGAGCTACATATAACAAAAAGAGGAAGCGGATTGGCTGTGTGCTTTTCGCCTCAAGGATGCCATCTATGGACCATAATCAGCTGAAACGGCTGTGCAGATCCGTCCCCCAGAGACAATAGAACACTAATCTGTTCTGGACCAATATGACCAAATATGGCAAATATTTGGGCCAGATATGGCGGCGCTTCCTCTCCTTAGGCGCGTTCACACGCGAAATATGTCTTGCAACTTGGTAGCACATACTTTACCCAGAATTATATGAGAAATCCTGTTCGAATTTGCCGCAAATTTCCCATGAAGCCGATTCGTAAACGGGACAAGTACATGAGCAATGGCGGCGCATTGCATTCTGGGATCAATTCTGATGCAATTTTGGGTAAAGTATGTGGTACCAAGTTGCAAGACATATATTTCGAACAAGTGACCATTTAGCTACACACAGTAGCCAATATCATGGCGTTTGGACGTGTATTTCTCCTCTAGTGCTGGGAAAAGATTGGAGCGGTCTGGAATTTCTGTGCGAACGCTTTCTTACCTTCTCTCTATCACTGTGTATTTGTGCATGCACAAGGGCGTGCGCGCTATGTGTTGCAGCTATAACCATGGTAACCATCATGACCGCAGTAACCAGTGTAACATCGAACGTCTTTGACCAGCACAACCCTGGTAACTAGCATAACCATGGTAACCAGCATAACCATGGTAACCAGCGAGACCGCAGCAACCAGTGTAACATCGAATGTCGTTAACTATCGTAGCCCCGGTAACATCTAACCGGAGCGCCCTCTATGTGTTGTTGACATCTAACCGGAGCGCCCTCTATGTGTTGTTGACATCTAACTGGAGCGCCCTCTATGTGTTGCGCACATCCAACTAGAGCGCCCTCTATGTGTTGCACATGTCTAACCGGAGAACCATCTATGTGTTGCGCACAACTAACCGGGAAGCGTTTTCTACATGTTGTTTATATCTAACTGGAGCGCCCTCTACATGTTGCGCACATCCAACTAGAGCGCCCTCTATGTGTTGCACACGTCTAACCGGAGCGCCATCTACGTGTTGCGCACAACTAACCGGGAAGCGTTCTCTACATGTTGTCGCCATCTAATCGGAGCGCCCTCTACATGTTGCTGCGTTCTATCGGGAGCGCCCTCTACATGTTGCTTAAATCTAACCAGAGCGCCATCTACATGTTGTTGCCATCTATCGGGAGCGCCCTCTACATGTTGTTTAAATCTAACGGAGCGCCTTCGACGTATTTACACGTTTATCAACGTTTACAAAGCTGAGGGTTCAAGTGCGACGCACATACAAGTGAACAACTTCCGATAAACTTTGCATTACCTCTTCACCGGCACGTTTGCGTGCGGTTTCCGGGTGATCGCATGAACCGACGGCAAATCGCTACAACGCTACAACTCTGCCGAGAGGTGCGTGGACAAGTGAACAACTTTCCGAGAGTCTGCGTGACGAGTCGTAACAGACCTCTCTTGCGTCTTGACGACGTGCCACTTTGCAAACTAATGAAACTTGCCGTGTCGCCTCGCTGACGCGCCGGAACGTACCGTGTCTGCGTCGGGGTAGCATCATTCGCGGTTACTCCGGCGTGCGCGGCTTACCGGGCGAGGGTGGCACGGCATCCACGCGCGTAAGGGATTGTAAGTTATTATTTGACACGAACGCCGCTCGTACAAGAGAGGAGAAGGGGGGAGGGGAGCAGGTGTCACGGTAGGGAACTTTTTTAATGGGCGAATTGATAAGCTCGATATTTATTGCGAATGGATCGGCTCGCGGGGCCGACGCCGGATTTTCGACGTGGCCACTATTCGGTGCAGCAGCAGGCAGCTTCGCGCTGAGGTTATTATGTATAGACGCGGAGTTGTGCCGCGTGAGTTTGGGAATGTGGTACTGTAGTTGCCACACTGTAGCTCAGTGTCAGAAGCATCGCGGATCGTCACGCCCGTCGTGAGTCCGCGATGTCACAGTCATTGCGACCGATGCTTTGCTTTCAAAGTAGCGACTTCCTATGACAGAATTGTCTGTGAGGTGTTTCGGACGACCCCGGTCTCGCACGATCGTTGGCGGCAGCGACAGCGGCGACCCCTGTTGCAGTTGTCGACGGCTTGCCGGCTTCATTCTATTTTGTGATATTTTCGACTTGACGACGTCTCGCAGCGGCTCGCACATTAATAGCGCGGCCAGAAGGATCCGTGTGCAGCTGGCGCCACCTAGTACATTACGTGTGGGACGGGTTTCCAGGCGTTTTCACGGTGGTAATGCAGGTGCGGATAACACCGTGTCGAATGGCGCTGCCTCGTGTAGCAGGGCGCGCTGTGATTAGTGAAAATCAGATGAAATCATGTCAAAGGTTGATGTTGTTGTTGTTGTAGTTGTGTCTGACCGTTTTCGACGTCGTGCGCTGCAGGATGCGTTAGCTTTAACGCGCCGTTGCGAGAAAACTCTGATCGCAATCATCCGTGCTGTGAAATAATTCCGCGTGATATACTAATCCCCACTACACAGGTTGACATGTATTCGAGGGGGAAATGCTTCACGTGCGTGCCCACGCACGCGCGCACAGCTGAATAACAGTGAAGAAAAATCCTGGCGTTTTTAATGGACGTACTCATAGGAAGCTTTCATGCATTACACTCTTTCCAGTAATTTAGTTGTGACTATGCACATTGCGCTATCGCATCAGAACGCACCAGGTCGTTGTATCAATGAAATCCCTAATTAACATTAGACGAGACATTCCCGTAGTTGCCTCTAGAGGTACTAGCATGTCGATAAACAGTATTATACTATCAAGACTACTATCTACTCTTGATACTATGCAATCGTTGTGCAAAACCCCATTATTGGGTCCTCCTATTGAACAGGTTATTTCTTGAAAAACGTTTTGCGAGGGGGTAGTCGTTGTGATAAGGATAGGTAGAAATACGTCCTACTAAACACTCCGATTATTCCTCCGAAAACATTTGGTGGGTGGGGGTAGCTATTGTGAGAGTACAAACGTAGCGTAGGGTCACTGCTCCTACCGAACACAGATTATTCCTGTAAAAATATTTTTGTGGGTAGCCATTATGAGACGGGTTACCCTCGTATGGGGTATGACGAGTAGTGAACGGTCGCTCCTTTCAGGTGTGTGTGTGTGTCGGGTGGTACGTAGCTCTGTGCGTTCATACCTCATTGCATGCCTGTCGCGCGTTCGTTACGAGTGTAATTTAGTCGAATGGAGAGTATGTCGGAAATTTGTAAAATGTATAGTCTTATCAATGCAGTGAGATGAATCGATCAGATGCGAGCAAGCTGGGTGAAGTTGTGACGGAGTCTTTTTTAGCTAAAACGTTGTTAACCAATATCTGTCCCTTCCACGATCTTATGCTTGTCATTTGTTTTTCAGGTGTAAAATTCCTAATATTATTTCGCGTGTGATTTCCGCAGAAGATTATGATTATATATACTGCTTGTATAGTGTTACGGTATTAATAAACAAAATGGTTGAATGGTGTGCCGATAGCAAAAATTCCTGTTTTTCTTGCTCGTTTTATATTTTCCCTTAGAGAGTGTGAGAGGCTTGAGAGGTTTTGATTACTGTACATAATTTATTAAGGTTTATCCCTAAACAGTGAGTACTGTGGAACACTACATATAGGAATTCCAGACCCGTTAATTAGCTGTTCTGTTTTCATTCCTTGATGATCAATCGGCAAACAAAATGTCAGTTGTTCTTTAAATTGGGTTGGATTTCGTCTAGACATCATTAACAGTTTAACACTGTCACCAATTTGTTCAGCTCTACAATAATTTCCGATTTTCCAAATGAGTGACCATGACTGACCGGTTTTCTTTAAATGAAAAAAATGATAACGATACTGTCTTCTCTTGACCCTCACCACATGTAAACAAACAAGGAAACTAACACTGAAGGCAACACGTATGCCAACCCATTTTATTGCATAACTGAAATCGCATGAAGAATAATTATAACTTCATGTCTAGCGTACGGCGTCAAACTGGCACCTCCTAGATTGGAACATTCGTCCTGTGCGAACCAAGGTAACTTTGCCGTATATGAGGACGTACACCCACTGACCAGACTCTTAGCAAATTGCTTTGACACCTATTCATTTACATTCTATGTGGTGATGATAAACGAGGGTGTGACAACACGTGCATATCCTGCCTCCTGTACACAAAAATACTTCCAACATATTCACCATTACGTACGCACGACAAATTGTACATTTATTGTCGTGATGCGACACACGATGTAAAAACAACAGACTTGCACTTGTGACTAACAATGGCCATATTAAAACGTGTTAGTTTATTATTACTACTATTATTATAATTAATGTATCCTAATAGCCTATAATATACAAAAACAAGTGTCACTGTAAAAATAAAAATATCACGTAGTGGAAACTCCGTGCTTTCAATACTTTGTGAGACCTAATGGCATTGAATTATTATTCCTTTTTTTTTAATAATTTGGATACGAACAGTTGCACATAATGATCACTTCACAATAAAACCTAACATTTGCAATAGTAGTAGATCCTGTATGATATTTAAACTAGACTGTGTGAAACTTCTGATTATATATTGTGGGTATCCAACTATACAGGGATGATATATATGTTGTTGCGAGTCGTGATAGCACTTTGTTATATCGGCATTTTCGTCAAATAAAAAAAAAAAGCGGCCTGTTATGATTTTCATATATGAAAACATCTAATTACAAAAATGACATTAACTTTCAGCTCACTATTATTTTCAGAGAATTAGTATCTACAGGCAATTGGTGCAAAACATTGCACTTCAAAATTTCGTTTCCAACTACACCTTTAGTCAATGATAAAGACAGTTCACTGCACTCGCTAGCAACCAGACATGAGTTAGCAATTTAAAAATTCTCATGTAACAGACAGTGTAGATTAAAAAGGCTGCATATCAATGTACCTATACAGCCAATATAAATTACAGTTTTACACGTGAAATAGAATATTGCGATCAAACTACACGGCACCTCCAAATCTGTGTTTCACGGTATTTATGTGGCATCATTTTGGCAGACTTGATTGATAGATGGTTCCTGACATCAGCAACGATAGAAACTTGAATAGTAGTGGCAATGAAGTCGAACCAGAGATGAATACACAGCATCTAGAGAAATGAGTCGCACCAGTCTGATAGACACTGATGACAGTCGCTAGCCTGCTTGCTGTTTGCCAATATTGTGTCCTTCAGCCAATCTACAAACATTTCCTTATCTTTCTTCAATATCAAAAACTGGCCTAGGACAACATACGCCTGAAATAGAAAAACAACAAACATATGAGTTCACTGGTTGGATATAGTACAGTACACAATCTATTATCCGAAATTCTGAAAACCGAAAAGCTCCAAAAACTGAGTTTTTTCGTGGTGCCGTGGTCATCTGCACACCAAAGCTCGCATTTGGCTGCACAAGGCCCACTGCATAAATAATAATGTGTTTGGCATTACTCATACATATATTGTACTGTACCGGTACAGGTACCGGTACCGGTAATATTGTCTTGTACCGGTACAGCACTTTGCCTCTTGAAAACTTGGGTTTTAATACTGGCTAGTTGCAGGATATACGGTATCCATGTATATCTGTGCTATACTACCATTCCGAATTCCGAAACGTGTCTGGTCCAAAGGGTTTGGATAATAGATTGTGTACTGTAACAAGAATTTACTGCTTTAAAAGTCGTACATTTCAGATTGAGTATTAGCTATATTCATATAAGATGTTGCAGTTTTTCTTATTATCAGTGTAGTTCTTAGTATTAGTTCTACCAAGATATCACTCGCCAGGGCTCAATTTTAACAGTCGTCCAGTCGCCCGTGACGACTGGATTTTCTCTCGGGCAACTACAAATTGCTTCCGTGGTTGTCCGGTGTCCAACCTCTAAATTAATTTTGAACTTTTTTTTTTTCAATTTGTAAATTTTCAATTTTTGCTCATCTGTGACTTGACACAGTGTTAATGTAAATGTTATGAAATAAATTTCATGCAACTTTCAATTACTATTATTATACGTCTTGATCCCAGCATCATTTACCACATTACCAATATTTTATTCTCTTCATATAATGAGTGAAACAATGCGAATGGCCATGTCTGCTGTCACTGCAATATGTACAAAATGTACATGATTAGGCCTTTTGCTTTACAGCACTGAGCATCACGTGAGCAGAGCGCATGCAGCACATGTTTAAATAATATCCGGACAACCAAAACTCTTGAGGGACAACCATATGCTACTCTCTTGGTTGTTCTCCGGACAACCCCAAAAAAACCTTAAAATTGAGCACTGCTCGCTACATTGAAATATCACAATTACTTGAATACTCGAGAGTACTGCTTTGCGTGAAGACGTAACACGATCACGCAAATTATTTATTAAATAAATGAATATAAATGTTTTTGCTTAGTTATGCTTAAAGTTATTATTACAAGAGTTCCAGTGTTTTCCCCACTTTCATGATACCTACCATTATTGCTTGAGCAACAGAAATTGTCTGAGTACTGATAAAATGTCTTAGCACCTTCGTAGTCACCAAAACATGCAATTTTCGAAATAGTTTGGTAAACAATTGTTTGCTGTAATCTTGCACTAGAGCCGGTAGTGCTGGACTCGCTAGTAGTTACAATAATGTAACCCATTTAGAGTAGTGTTACAACGTGAGCCTATTCTTTTCTTTGGAGGAGCCCCCCCCCCCCGAGTGATTCACTCAGGGTGGTTTTGTGGTGCTTTTTTCCAAACTGGGTTTATTCTAAACAAGAACCTTTCTCCGCCATCCTGGGAATTACTATGTATCACAATACTGTGTATTAAACTAATATAACCTGTTACAAAATTTCTTCGGCTTACTTCGGCTCCAAGATCGAATGTATCATGGGATGCCTGCTGTCAGTCATGACGTCACCAGCGCCAGCAAGTCAGGCAACACAGGTGCCGAAGTTAGCCGAATGCTATGCGCATTGGGAATGCATACGCCACAGGTTCGAAATATCGCCGCTCGTCGCTTCGAAATTTTGTAACAGGTTATATTAGTTTAATGCAGAGTATTGTGATACATAGTCATCACTCAGAAGTGAATCACTCGGGGGCTCCTCCAAAGAAAAGAATAGGCTCGCGTTGTAACCCTACTCTAGTTGGGTTACATTATTGTATCTAGACTAGCTAGTAGCGCCGCCGCCTATCTGCCATAGACATACAGTCTCTCTCAAATGCAGTTGTTTTCAATTAATCACCGACAATTTATAAGTTTACCAATTCGGCCATTATCGCGACACGATAAAATTCATTGCTGTTACGATGTGTTCATATCCAATTTTCTATGCTATAAGCCTATAACTGCTTAAAATCTTAGTGTTTTTAATGCCGGTGTAATCAGTGATATATATCCGCTGTGAGGTGAGACCATATTTCGCTATATTTTTTTGGGTTGAGGGTTTCTGAGCAAAACTCTCGTAATAATAACTTTTAGTTTTAACAGATACACTGAAACAGATACCAACATTTTTTAAGAGGTACCGGTAGTGATCATAAAAACGGAAATCCAAGGAGAGAAAATAAGTCGAGAGAATTGAGCGTTACTTGCCCCACGACAACGACGATTCGTACCTTATCGAACCCCTTATCTTGCAGGCGTCCGCCGAGCACGGGTCCGATGCCAGCGAGTTCCGTAACCAGTTTGTCGCCCATCGGCTCGGCGACAAAGTTACGATGCTTCTGTGATGTGGACGACATAGTGTGTAGTCTGTACGAACGTGTGAAGGTTGATCAGCAGATTCTCTGTTAGTTTAGCCTCAGCTTTCCTTCACGTAAACCTAATAAACAGGTTAAGTTACATTAAATAAGAATACTAGCAAGTGGTGTATCTATATTACACACTTTTTTGTTTATAAGAATCGTACTTTTTTTTTGAGCCTCGTGATTCTTAGAAAATCGACATTTTGAGCCTTAAATAATTCTTAAATAATTGTTGAAAAAAATCGACTTATATTTTCATTAAAACTGTTAAATGCGATGGCATGTAAAACGTGGTGGTTGAACGAAAGAGGAAAATGCTAATATCCAATAAAAGAACCAATGTATAACACAACAAGAAAGTAACCCCTCCTTTTCAAAATATACGCAATTCGTTAAACTACAGTAATACGACTTCTACGCCGTCAATGTCTTCGAGGCCAATATAGTCCTCACTCTCGTCGGGGTAGGAAACATGATATTTATGTATGTCGTCATTGAAGTATTCAAGAGTGCCTTCAAACCACCCATTTTCATAATGAACTTTCACCCTACGGCCGCAAAATTCAACGTCATAGAATCGGTCATCCTCATTATCAGCCACTCGTCGCCGTCGTCATCCGAGTGACAAATGTGTGTCTGATGGATCGCAGCCTCAGCATTATCTTAAAAAATTCTTAAAATTGGGAAATCAAGGCCTCGATGATCTTATAAAAAGAATTTTATAAAAAAGTGTGTATTCGTTATATTAATTATTATGGCTATTTCATATATTTGGAATTTTTTCTTTGATTTCCTGTATCTAACTTTAATTTTTAACATAATATTTAATGAAATTAAACATAATTGCTAAGCGTTGGCCGCTGTGTTATGTATTATGAATCACTGGGTGACTGCAGTATATTCCTACTAAACTCCCATAAACATAAGTATTTCCTTCATTTACTGCCTTCACAGGCAGACTATTTTTCATTTTAATATCATTGCTAAAGCTTGGATCCCTGTCGCACAACACCGCCCGGCAGGTAGCTTTTTTGTGTTTTTGAGTTAGCTCGAAGAAACGCGTCTTGCTAGGGTAGAAGACCGTATAGACAATCGGTTGCTAGACAATGTCACAATCCCCCGCGGGGGCGGGGCGGCGGGGGCGGGCGCGGGGCGGGGCGGGCGGGCGGGCGGGGGGCGGCGGGCGGCGGGGCGGGGCGGGGGCGGGCGGGGGGGCGGGGCGCGGGGGGGGGGCGTGGCGCGGGGGCGGGGCGCGCCGGCCGGGGGGGGGGCGGGTTTTTTTTTCCCCCCCCCCCCCCCCCCCCCCCCCCCCGGGGGGCCGGGGCGGGGCGGTCGGGGCGGGGGCGGCGGGAAAAAAAAACAACGCCTGTCGGGCTAGTAGGTCAAGGAGCCTACATATAACAAGGAGAGAAGCGATTGGCTGTGTGCTTCGCCTCAAGGATGCCATCTATGGACCATAATCAGCTGAAACGGCTGTGCAGATCCGTCCCCAGAGGACAATAGAACATAATCTGTTTCTGGACCAATTGACCCAAATTATTGGCAATATTTGGGCAGATATGGCTGGCGCTTCCTCTCCTTAGGCTGCGTTCACACGCCCGAATATATGGTCTTGCAACTTGTACCCCATACTTACCCAGAATTATATGAGAAATCTGTTCGAATTTGCCGCAAATTTCCATGAAAGCGATTGTAAACGGGACAGTACATGAGCAATGGCGGCGCATTGCATTCTGGGATCAATTCTGATGCAATTTTTTTTTTTGGGTAAAGTATGTGGTTTACCAAGTTGCAAGACATATATTTCGCAACAAGTGACCATTTAGCTACACACAGTAGCCAATATCATGGGCGTTTGGACGTGATATTTCCCTCTAAGTGCTGGAAAAGATTGGAGCGGTCTGAATTTCTTGCGAACGCTTTACCTTCTCTCTATCACTGTGTATTTGTTGCATGCACAGGGCGTGCGCGCTATGTTGTTGCAGCCGATGGTATTGGACGGTGTATGAGTGAAGTATTAGGGGTCAATCAAACATTAAGACTATTACGTTAACAGTATTTACTGGTAGGCCCTAATGTACTTGGTAGCGGCCAGTATTAGTCCTTGACAAGTTGTATTTATTAACCATCATTTTATTATTGAAAACGTTCCAAGTGCATGTGGTTCACCGGACGTTTTGGCCGAGCCTAATTAGGCGAGCCAGATTTTTGGCCCCATCGAAAACGCCGGACAGGCGCGAGCCAAATTTTAGCACCAAGCTTTCGGCGAGCGGTAGGAGAGGTAAATCGCGATTGAGCAGGTAGATGCCGCGGTCAACGTGTACTTCGACAAATAAAGTCCAAACAGTTAAAAATTCGAAAAAATTTGTAGCGATCCACGTTTTCAAGATTGATTAAATTAAATTCGGAACGTAAGTAAACACTCTAAATAGTAAACAACGCCATCTCGCGACATACTGCCAAAGTGGCTCTAGTACTATAGCCCGCGTACAGTTGCCGCTGGCAACTGTACGCGGGCTATAGTACTACTACTAGTATCAGTATCTGTGAGATATTTGTGCAATAAAATTTATTTTACTTCGAATTTGAATTTGACAGACAGTATAATTATTCACTTGCGTACGTGTGAACGCGCCGACTCAACCCGGCCCGAGCCAAATCTAGCCCATTTGGTTCGAGCCAAATCATGACCGTGTGAACGCGACTCTTGTTATATTTAGCTCCTTGGGTAGAGTAACCGCCTCAACAGACAACACTGACAGTGACGAAACAAAATAGCACTAGCCGGTAAGGTTCCGTAAGCCCATAACGCAGCGAAATGAAAATTACAAATTTGCTCACTTAAAGTTTTTAAGACTTAACTAAACACTCGCCGCATATTTACCACACAAATAACTGTCTTACCCGAATAATTTAGGCTTTATTTAGCTAAACTTGTTACAAAACGAAAATAAAGTCAGACATCTTGAATAGTGCCGCTCAAACTTGAAATCCCATCATGCATTAGAGATGTGATCACATGACTGCTTAGAGGGTTTTTATTTTTATTTATTTATTTAGGCAATTATCCATCATATACAATACATTGCATACTTTTACAATAAAAATTGAGTGAATTCATAAAATTGGATAATTACCAAGGATAATACACAAAAATAAATTGTGTATTGGATAATACACAAAAATAAATAAAAATCGAGGCAGAAGGGTATGTTTTTCACTATGGTTAGGGGTATGTTTTTCACGGTTGAAATATACAGATTTGTAGTTTTAATCGGTCATACAATGGTACATTTTCACAAGACGATACAACTTTTCTTATGCCTAATTTCAACCGAATTCTTTTAGTGAAAAACATACTCCTCTGCCTCTAGTGATTCTACCTTTTCCATCAGACATTTCTTAACACTACTTAAAACTAGAAGTAGAATAAACAGAATTTGTCATGACTTGCTGTGGTAGAGATCAGTTCCAAGCTTCAATTGCAGTATAAGTAAAAGAGTTTTTCCCGCTGCTTCCCACCCTCGGGTTAAAAATAGACATCTCACCTTCTAGGGTTTTTGTATTGAAACCATGGACTTCTGACGTTAACATGAAACCTTCTGTAATATACTGTGGGCCGAGATTATGTAATATTTTAAAAACCCTATTGACCTTCAGTTGCATTACCCTAAACAGGGTTGAATGTGTTTTCTCAGGTTCTTTTTTTTATAATACCTAGCTGCGTACCGGGAGATGCCGCCAACAGTTTGATTTAAAATTGCATTATTACCATTAGAAAATTCAGAATGGGATCATAGGGATCATTTATATGGATTATTTTTTAGGGACAGCGAGCGAGGAAAAATTTGTGCGAGAAGGGAGGAGGCGTGTCGGTCATAGACAGGTGAAATGCACCTTCGTTGTTATGGATAAAAAATAATAGAGAAAAAAAAATAATTTGATTTTTATTTTGATTGGGGGGTCCTAGGGCCTCTAGGACCCCCCTGGCTACGCGCTTGCTAAATAATCTAGATATAAACAGAGCATATAAATCACGGTGATAGATTAGTGGTCGCGCACCAGCCGCTAGGTAGCACCGGTAGATGACGCTAGTATCTGCAGACATATTGGATCATTTTTGTGTTGTAAACGAATCTTGTCACATTGTGAAACTTTGCTTGGAAAGACTGAAACTGTGAATGTTTACTCATAATGTGCTCCAAAATATTTCAACGCATATTTTTATAACTATATTATATATCTGTTTGCGTATTTTGACAGAGTATGTCTGCGGCTTGTAACGCGGCAGAACAGGCGGAGTTAGAGGAAGGCGAAATAGAAGACGATGGTGAGTTACTCGACGAATTTCCGGAAATTGTCATAACGTCTCCACTTCACCGTCATGCTCATAGTCGCAAACGCCACCAACCGAGCAGCGCCAATAGCACTAGCACCAAAGAAAATAGGAGCAGACATTCTAAAGCGCGAAAAACGTCGTCAACACAACAAGAGTTGCTCAGCCAGACGCTGGAAAGTCACAACAACAAAGTCTTCGATGAAAACGTGACAGCTGCTACAAGTACGGGCTACGACCCATGTTCGCCAAACCTGACCAACGAGCTGCCGCATAAATTCACGGAGAGTAGAAAGGCCAACTCTTCTAAACTATGGAACAGTATTCACAGCAGGGTTCCCAAACATGGTGCGAGAAAACGCCAGGCCATTAAGGGTAAGGCTACACGGAAAACACTTCACAATTACGTGCATCACAGTACGAGGACATAGTTTTAACTAGGTTAATTATTTTATCACACGTGTACATTTTTTAATTTGCGTGTGTAACTGTGTATTGTATGTGTGTATACATGCGTGTGGTGTGTTAAATTGCACAATTTTATGATTGTATAAATCTTGATATCGTTGTGTGATACTTATAATGGTGGAATCTTATACTTATAGACAGTATACGTATACGTATGCAGGGTTCTCCCCAGGATGAAATTCAAACAGGGGGGAGGGGAGGGGAAGGTGGAGGGGGGAAGGAAAGGGAGGGGAAACTAGGGGGGTCTGGGGGGCGTGTTTTTTTACCGTACCACTAATTAATACGTAAAATCGCTACCACACCATAGACGGTATTTGGGGTTCTTGTATATATAAGATAGCCGAGTCGGTGTACAGTTAGTGTTGCGTGCGGGACAGGTGGACTGTTTCTACTTGTGTGTGGTCTGCAGTGCATGCGTGGTATGGTAAAAATACACGCGTCGGGTGTCCTTGTCGAATTGGAATTCTTGACGATCGATTCCCGCGCTGTCAAACTTTTATTGTGGTGGAATTTAATCGGGGCAGAGGTAATTTAAACGGGGCGCAACGATTGAAACAGGGGGGAGTTTTCCCAAACGGGGCGTGCGCGCCCCGTTTGCGCAACGTAGGGAGAACCCTGGTATGGGATATGTTAGCTCCATGAGGTATATTTACACTGCAGTGTAGTGTTAATGTGAACCTCTATTTATATGGAAGTATAATTCTGTTACTGATATAAGCAGGAGTAAGATAATATAGGATGTATTATATTATAGGCTATTATAGGATATATTATAGCCTATATTATCTTACTCCTGATATAAGCAAGTCTTAAAAGTGTACACACATCCACACACTCTGCTCCTGAACAAACTCAAGCATGCACGATTGTACAGCTGTATGGATATCGTAGTCATGATCATATCTATGCGACTGCATCATTTTCAGACGGCGTGGAAAACAGGCACGACGACTCGTATTCAAAACTGCTGGCAGAGTATAAGAACATCCAGAATCAGCTTGCGAAGCTTGAGGAACCAGTGTCAACCAGCCACGAGGTAGGTATGCTAGCGTACGATCGCAAGTGCACAGGAGTGACGTCTTCACTAGTTCCTTGACATTAACGTTTTTAGTAACATGTCAGTTTGAAGATTTTTTTGAAGTACTCGTAAGCGTGCTCCTGTGTATCTGAATTTTTACTGGACATTCTCTTAGGTTTTAGACATCTAAAATTACTAGGGCGCATGCTGGCTGAGAATCAGAAATTAACAATTTTTTGTTGTGAGCTTTTAGTATATAAAAGTTAGGTAGTATTAACATGGAATGTATAATGACAAATCACATATTACCACGTACTATATTACAGTGTACTATACTTCATTACACTGATTATCATTAATCGGCACTGATAATAGTGTTGATTGGTGAAGTGCAAACAATAAATTTAATAATAATAATAATAATTATTGATTTATATTTTGCAAGTTACATGCAAATATGTTCACTTGCGCATTACAATGGCTGATTATAAAATAGCGGACTGCAACACTGTAAAACATAGATCCTAAAATTACGACAATCCTATAACATTTCCAACAAATAGAACTCAACTCGAATGTATACTAAAAATGCAATGTTAAATAGATGAGTTTTTACTAGGCCGCGTTTAATCCAGCGACTGCTCAGATCGAATATGACTAGGTAGCTTATTCCATAATTTTGAGGCAGCTGATGAAAAAGCTCAATCGCCAAGTGTAGCCAACGTTTTCATAGTTGGTGGCTCAATTAACATTTGATTTCCAGATCGCAGACTGTACCGAGTAGATCTCTTTAGTGTGACCAATTCCCTGATATAATCTGGTGACATACAATGTAATGCCTAAAAACGTGATTCATGAGAAGTATTTTAAGCTCTATACGTAAATTGACTTTAGATAATTAGAAGATTAATAGAAAATTTACTGTGATTAATTTATTATCTAATTAATTAATCAGGAATCAGTATTAGCGAATAATGAAGAGGAGGAAGAAAACCACCAAGCAGTGGAGATTCCACTGATAGGACTAGCTGAAACTAACCTCACATCAAGGGCAGCGATAACGGCGGGTGAGGATGGTGAGCTTGCTTCTATGAATGTGGGAAAAGGCGAATCGGATGTTGTTCTGGGGCAGGTGAGTGTTTACAGGAAATGTGTTAGTATTTAATCAATTATTTTACTTTACAACTATCAATTTTGCAGTTATTGAGCTGGTGCAGTATTAGTAACAGGTAGATTTAGAAACTACTGCAGTATGAGTGCATATATATTGATCAATAATAATATATGCTATATAATAATAATAAATAATAATAGGAATACACGATACATGTAATTGAGCATATATTGAGCAGTAATCATATATGATATACAATAATAATAATAATGGTAATAAATAATACACGATGCGTGTGTAACTGAGCTACTGTCGCATGCAGGGTGACAATGCGAGGGTGAATTCGGCACGGACGCAGGACAACGACGATGACGAGATATCAGAGCTGGAGTTACGCAGGATAGCCCTCGCCTCTGCCGCTGAGAAAGCTGTAGGTAGGTTGCCGGCACTGTGTTGCTGCGTGGACAGCTGCTGGATGAAGTCTTGGAATTTAAAAAATACTGTTTTCCACGCGTGGAAAGTCCTGGAAATTTAGATTCCCAGAATTTTAAAATGCCATTTCCCATGGCTGAAAAGCTCGGAACTTGAAAATGCCATTTCCAAGGTGTAAAAAATCCTGGTATTTTCAAATCCCCCTTACTTTTAAAATACAATTTTCCAGGTCTGAAAAGTCCCCCAAATGTTAATTATAATGTATATCCGATGAGTTACTCAAGCCATGGATCAATTTGTTCGTGCTGAACATGCCAAAACGTCGACTTTGCCACACCTCATTTATTAACCAGCATTTTTTAATTCCACTATCTCGACACCGATCGGTTAGAGATGTCTGTAAATCACACCAGCTGGTGAACAGGTTCCGTTGTCTCACAGGTTCCATTGTCTCACAGGTTCCGTTGTCTCACAGGTTCCATTGTCTCACACTCGTAAACGTCATCAGCCGGGAAAACCTGCCAATGGCAATATGAACGGCGTACCGATTTATTTTTTTGGAATCTGCAGCACAGCACGTGAGAAAAACTCAGAGCAAGTCGCCGCCGAGCCGTCACAAGATGCGGCCGACGCCAGAGAGGGACAGGCAGAGGAGGAAGGAGCACTACCGCAGACTAGAGAGCCGCACCGATCCGAGGAAGGGTAAGTCCTCTCTCTCTCAGAATTATTGAGCAAATGTCGTACATTATATTAGCAAATATCGCTGATTACATGGACAAACTCTTGCGAGTATATACATGTAGTGTACTATATGTGACGCTATATCTACCCTATAATATGAGTGGCCAAATTATATAAGAGAAGTTCTGTGCGTTACTTGAGCGAATGTCACACGTTTTACGAGCAGGCGTCGCGTGTCACGTAAGCTAATATCGCACGTTTTATAAGTCGACATTATGCGTCGCGTAAGCCGGTATCTCTCACGCGTCATTGAGCACCACCTGACCGCGCGTTGTAGCGTCGGCGATGGGCGTCACACCCGTGCGTCGTCTCGCACGCAAGCAGCGCGAGCGGCTAAAGCGACAGAAGGCGCGCGAGGAGCTGTACCACCAGGAGGAGGCACGTCTGAGCACGCGGCGGGCGAGCGAGCACGAGCGACACGGGAAGCTTCAGCAGCGCACGTCGCACCTGCGCATCCTCGCGCTCGAAGACAACAATGAGCAGATCAACCAGTTCCTGCAGCTGATGAGGGCATCTGGACGCAGCGGTTGCCCACCCAGCCCCCCGAAACACACCAGGTAACTAATAACTAAATAGAAGCTACAACGCGTGAATATAATTGAGATTCGTATTGGGCATATTATATTGGTCGGTTATTTGTGCAGATGTCAAACACTTATCATCATTATCTTGCTATAGATCTATGAAATCTTGGAGCGAAGATGGATGGGTATGCAGCGATAATGTTTGAGATGTAGCTGCGCAGTGACTTTCACTGTACTATTCGTAGCTGTTCATTTGTTTTCGTGTTGTCAGGTCTGGACACGTCGGTCTAGCTTCGCAAGCCGGCTCTACTGACAGGGATATCAAACCGACAGCTTCCAGAGACAACTATGAGGAGGTTGCCATGGAAATCGATGAAGACTCAAACAGAGACTCACCTGGTGTGTGTGCATACGAGCGTGCGTGCGTGCTTGTTTGTGTGTGCGTGCGTGCGTGCTTGTGTGTGTGCGTGTGTGTGTGCGTGCTTCTGTGTTTGTCGATTTCTAGTGACAATCGACTAGCAGTCAGGGTTTTGAGGTGGCTATGCAGGCTGTGCAATGTATCTCATACTAATATATATAGAATAAACAATATCTATATATTTTACGTCATCCTTGACACCAGGGCTCGAATTAACCGACGGCACCGACGGCAATTGCCGTCGGTGCCCCTATCAATCGCCGTCGGTGCCCCTATCAATCGCCGTACTGCCCCTGAAAATCCAACCCGACCGACGGCAGTCACCTGCCTTGCCCGTTTGTGTAATTGCCGTCGGTGCCCTTTAATCTACTGCCCTAGTTTCGTTTTTAGTCGAATCAACATAACACGTGCGCGTGCGTGCTGTAGTTGCAATGATGAGCTAAAAACCGATAGTCGCAGGAGGGAATAATAACAGCATCGGATAATTATTTGCTCCTGGGCATGTAAAATTTCTTGTTACTGTACTTCCATTAGCAGAGGTGGGTACAGGGGTCGGTACGTGTTACGGTGTAAGCTTACATGGGGGCATATTGTTTTGTACATTAAAAGCAAGACGATGTTGATGTACTAATTCTTTTATTTTACAAAAGTGCCTTGGTGCCCTTCTCAAATTTTGAGAGTTGCCTTGGTGCCTTTCTATTTTAGAGAAAATTCAAGGCGATTTCTCACATGCCCTAAAAAAATTGCTTTGTCCTTCTCGTCGCTTAATTCGAGCCCTGCTTGACACCTTCGGTCATCACGACCATTCACTACCACCGTTTACCAGCATCGATGTCAAGTTCTATGCCTACACGTGTGCGGATGTGTCTGTCTAAATATGTGCCAAAGAAACAACGCTAGAACAATAGCTAACAACTAACTCTTAGCTTCATCAGGGTTCTCCCTACGTTGCGCAAACGGGGCGCGCGCGCCCCGTTTGGGAAAACTCCCCCCTGTTTGAATCGTTGCGCCCCGTTTGAATTACCTCCGCCCCGTTTAAATTCCACCACAATAAAAGTTTGCCAGCGCGGAAATCGACCGTCAAGAATTG
>NW_014577258.1:119635-127354 GCF_000485595.1 Priapulus caudatus | reverse complement strand
TTCAAATTCAAATTCAGATTCAAATAAATTTTATTGCACAAATATCTCACAGATCATGTATATATGATCAATACTTTGGCAGTATGTCGCGAGATGGCGTTGTGTACGATTCAGAGTGTTTACTTTCGTTCCGAGTTCAATTATCAATCTTGAAAACGTGCATCCTGATCAAATTTTTCGAATTTTTATACTGTTTTGGACTATTTCGTCGAAGTACACGTTCGACACGCACGGCATCTACCGCTCAACCGATTCTACCGCTCTACCGCTCGCCGAAAGCTGGTGCTAAAATTTGGCTTGGGCCTGGTCCGACGTTTTCGATGGGAGCAAATCTGGCACGGGCCTAATTAGGCTCGGGCCAAAAACGTCTGTGTGAACGCTCGGCTCGAGCCAAATCTGGAGCGGGCCTAATTAGGCTCGGGCCAAAAACGTCTGTGTGAACGCTCGGCTCGAGCCAAATCTGGAGCGGGCCTAATTAGGCTTGGGCCAAAAACGTCCGTGTGAGCGCGCCTTATACCTCCTATACACCGAACTTCACAGAAAACAGAACTACGTCGATGGTACCGAGGGTGGTCGGTATAGGTAGAGGTGACTCTATATAAACGCGGGAGTGAATAGAAACAAATTCGTTTGTATTGAACTCTCGCGATATGATGATCTATGTGATCTGTCGCAGGATCAGGGTCCCATCATGACTCCGTGGATGGCCTGCGCCGACGCCTCGCTCAGCGCACAGTCCCTCCTACACCAGTTACAGGTGCTCGCGCGACAGCCGACCGCCGAGGGGGCGCCACCGAGCGACTACCGGCGCCTGACGCGGGACCCGGCAGCGAACGACGTCGACTTCCGCGACATGCTGATCGGACATCAGCGCGACGACGCCACGGCGGGCGAGCTGCCTCCGCAGCCCGTCGCCGCGGTTACGGCGCCGGACGCTTGCCAGCTGACGGGTGAGTGGCTGCTGCGTGCGGTGATGGGGTTTAGCGTGCAAGTGCCAAACCACTTTCAGAACTGAAGTGGAGACGATTTCGTGCGACGATTTTAAAAGAAGGGAACAGAAATGAAAACCGATTCGAATAACGATTTTAAAAGAAAGAAAACGATTCCACTCGAATTCGCAGCACATTGTTTTTCTTTGGGGGCGTGCGTTCGTTGTCGACTGTCGAAATCTTGTATTTCCCAGATTTCAAGTCAAAAACCTTCATAAAAACTTAATCATCATTAGTAAAAATTCTCACCTAAGCCAGTTGGTTCTGACCGCGCAGTCCTTTGTATGATTACCCGTCTCCAGTGAGCCTCCTGAGTGTTCCTGAACTATCTTTTGTCATCCATTAGTGGCTACAAAGGAACCGGAATGAGGTTCCTGACTAAAAAACAACAACAAAGAAAATAAAACCTGGTGGTGGGGCAGTAGATGGATGCTGTGGTACGATGAATAATATTGATGTAATCTTACAGAGCTGATCCGCGATGCTTCGGCGTCCGCGCACCCCGAGAACACGCTCGCGCCGCCCCGCCCCGCGACGCCGGATGCTGCGGCCGCGACGATGACACAGACGAGGAGTGCGGAGGAGGGAAGCTGCGGGAGTGAAGCCAAGCCGGTGGTCATCACGGACGGGGAGGATGAGGATGACGAGGCGATGAGAGCCATGCTGCTACAATCGCTCGCCGTCAAGAAGCGAGGCAAGGTGAGGCGCACGTGCATGAGAGAGAGCTGGAAGCGTCGATGAATCTTGTCATCCGCTTCCGATTTGGATATTTAATATCATAGAAAAAATATTACTATTAGGACGAAAAATGTCTCTAACTTAATGAATAATGCGAAGATTGTAGATGCATGTCATTTGTATCCACGCGTGCAGGAAGAGGTGGTGGAAGTTAAGCTCACGAGGTCACAGGATCGGCCAGCGGGCATGCTGAAACCTCAAAACCAAAAACAACAGATGAAAAGGAAGTTGAAAGCGAAGATGCATAAGGTAGGATACAGAAATGCTTGTTTTTTTTATTGCTATTTCATGAAATGAGAGCAACGTGCTCACTTAAAAAGCGCCCTGCAGTAGCTTTACTGACCTGGCGACAGTATACAGGGGGGATGTGGTTGCTCAGACGAATATATGAGTTACTCGGTCTGCATATTGACAGCGTATTAGAAGGTTCCCAAACGTGTCATATAATAGCCCCGTAATTTAAAAGTGCATCGCGACATGATTTTTTCCTCTAGGTTTCTCTGTGTTTTGAGATATATATATATATATATATATTAATGCGAACATATTTTCGTGTAGCGCGCAAAAAAATAACTTAGATATACTAATAGCATTAGATAAGATGCAATAATTGTTATACCATGTTAGGTACCCAAGCACATGCCGGTGGTCATACAGCTAGGTGACAGCAGCTCTCACATACTGTAATTACAGTATGTGAGAACTGCTGTCACCTAGCTGTATGACCACCGGCATGTGCTTGGGTACCTATAGCAATACGTCATCATCACTACCTATCGTTATCGCTATAGTGTAATAATTATTACACTATAGCTATAACGATAGATGGTGATGACGTATTGCTATAGGTACCCAAGCACATGCCGGTGGTCATACAGCTAGGTGACAGCAGTTCTCACATACTGTAATTATTACACTATAGCGATAACGATAGGTAGTGGTGATGACGTATTGTTATAGGTACCCAAGCACATGCCGGTGGTCATACAGCTAGGTGACAGCAGTTCGGACAGCGAGGATGGAGACGCGGTGCGCACGTCGGTCCGCGTCAATCACTCAGCGTTCCTCAGCAGCCTTGACGTCTTCCTGAAGCGAGCGCGGAAGAGCGTGAGTGAACTTGCCTCCAAGCGCACACGCTCGCGAGGCGATGTTAGGGTTAGTAAGAAGAACATCAGTGAACTCACCTCAAGCGCACACCCATGCGC
Source organism: Priapulus caudatus (assembly GCF_000485595.1). Taxonomy (NCBI): domain Eukaryota; kingdom Metazoa; phylum Priapulida; class Priapulimorpha; order Priapulimorphida; family Priapulidae; genus Priapulus; species Priapulus caudatus. Next base: position 124,422 of record NW_014577258.1, on the reverse strand, counting down.
AGCAATGTTAGGGTTAAAAAGGACAGTTTATAAATGTGCTCTTGCGGTTTGCTCTGTTACGTTGGTGTCAGCGTAATCCTTTGTTCGCATAATTATAATTAACAGATACGACTAGACCCCCCGCCCGTCACCTCATCCTCGCCCGTTTCCTCTGTCCTCGCGTCGTGCGCATTGACCCTGAAGGTGACCTTCCCCCAGGTGATGCACGCGGCTCCCCCCGCACGCATAGAGGGCGCCGCCACCCCGCCGACGCCGCAGCAGCAGCAGCAGCAAGCGAGGGAGAAGTCGCGGGATGCGGGCGCGTCGCCGCGGGACCTCGTGCATCCGACGCCAGACGCCGTGTCGCAGCTTCCTCCCGAACGCATCAAGGAGTACCGGAGGCTGCGCTGGCAGCTCATCAAGAAGCAGATGGACCGGCGGAAAGGTGCGAGGGCAGTGGGGGCGGGGGAGATGTTTTGCGACTCGGGGGCCGAGGAACGAAGAGGGGCACAGCAGGCGGGGGGACGTTGGGATGAGGGTTTCATTGATGACTATGTGATGATTTGCACGTATCTTTATATATATATATATATTCTAGGTTCATATTCGATCGTTTTATTTAATGTAAGTGGTGCGGCTGCTTGCACAGCTCCTTGCTGCGGTCTCGTAAATGTCATTCACTTGTCGCGCATTTCACGGATTTCTGCAGACGGTTCAGACGGGAAACCCTCCACCGCAGCATCCACTCCGCAGCTGAAGCCCAAAGCCACGAAGTCCTCCTCCTCCTCCTCCGCGGCTGAAGTTGGCCTCGGCGATGCTGCGCGATCGTTGTCGGGGAAGCCCAGAGCCGTGGAGGATGCCGACGAGGAGGAGAGGAAGAGCAGAGAGCGAGAGGCTGCAGGACGGAGGTTGCAGGAACACAGGTGTGTGGCGTGGTCGGGGGCTGAGGGGTCGGAGGTGAGGGGGAGGGTGGCGGTGGTTCTACACCGCGCTGCTTCCTTGTGTTATGCATTTATTTTCTAGCAGCTTTTACCACAATTCACAACTGATAGAACGAAAAAATCCTTGTAATAAATACTCGTAAATAATCCAATTTCCGTGCAAATGCAAATTAATAATGTACATACAATGTAAATAGTCATGATAAATACTCATAGCTATAATATATGATACATATACACATACATATATATATAAATATGTGTGTATATGATAATAATATATAAAAAATGATGTAATAAATATACAATATAAGCGAGAACTAAATAATAAATAGAATTATTTACTCGTGTTTACTTCTGCTAATATAGAATATGAGTACAAATAAATTTCCGTGAAAATACAACAACACAGTAGAGTGGCCGTATAGAGTGAAACAGCAGCATCAGCTGCATAACGTGTGATTCGATGGTGTTGGACCATCCGCTGCATAACGTGTTTGCTTCCTCCCACCGGACGTGTGCAGGGATTCGATGGTGCGTGAGCGGCAGGAGGCAGAGAGAATGCGTCTGGAGCTGATTAAGAAGAAGAGCATCGTGCGCATAGCCGAGCAGAAGGTGAAGAAGCTGACGCAGCAGCTAGACGTTGCTGAGAAGATCGCGCGCCGCAACAAGCAGCTCATCGTCCGCCTCAACACACAGGTGAGCTGACGTGCCATATAGTGCTGCGATTGACAGCTAGCTCTCTCGCTCTGTCTCTCTCTCTCTCTCTCTCTCTCTCTCTCTCTCTCTCTCTCTCTCTCTCTCTCTCTCTCTCTCTCTCTCTCTCTCTCTCTCTCTCCTCTGTCTCTCTCTCTCTCTCTCTCTCTCTCTCGCACTCCCTCTTTTTTTTTGCTCTGACTCTTGCACTCTCTTTTGCTTGCTCTTTCTTGCCCTCTCTCTCTTGCTCTCTCTCTATCTCTCGCTCTCTCTCTCTCTCTCTCTCTCTCTCTCTCTCTCTCTTTCTATCAATCTCTATCTCTCTCTCTTTCTATCAATCTGTCTCTGTCTCTCTCATATACATATATAATTGGTCGCTCAGTGATCAAATTCTCAACTGTTGTGTTATAGGCACAGGAAGTGCAGAAGAGGCTGGATAGAGGTGCTCAGGTAGAGAATGAGCTCCTGCACACACAGTCACTAAACGGAGGCAGCGGAAGCAGCGGCGGGGGTGGTGGCGTGGTGAGATTACTGCAGAAGTCGGGCGGCAGCCGAAATATAACAGAGAGAGGTCGGAATGGATCGCCACAGGTAAGGTGACCCTGCCCACTCTTCAGGTAAAATATATGTTTTAGGTAAACTGACCTGCCCTATACTGAAACGAGTTAAAGTGAGAAAATGAATATATCGTCGGATATTTTTGAGATATTTGGGAAATCGTTAATTTTCCATGAAAATTTCTGTCAGCTTTATAATATTGTGTAATTTTCTGTCTAGCTTTATTATGCAAGAAGTATTGTGAAGAGTAGTATTATAAATTCATAGTACTTAATTAGTATTATTATTAGTAAATGAATTTAATATATCTGCTATAAGGTAGTACATAGTATTATGTATATATATACACATAAGTAACGTAGATTGTTATGCTTCTAGATGAGAGTTGCAAAGCCAGCACTCAGCAACTCATCGTCACCGCATCTCGTGGAGAAGAGCGATAGCAGGCCGCTGACTCCCGTTGCCGTGACGACGGCGGCACAACTGAGAACCTCCACGCCAACCAGCGGGTTAACGTGCCACCCTTCTGCCACTGTGCAACACACCACCACCACCACCAGCAGCAGCAGCAGCAGCAGCAGCAGCACAACCACCACCACCACCAGCAGCAGCAGCAGCAGCAGCAGTTACCCAGGTAACGTGTGCAGCTGTGCAGAGTTAGCATCTGTAGCGTACGGCTAGTAATGTGATGGGCTGTCAAAACACCTAGTTCTTCTCATTTTCAATAATTGCCAATAACAAGTGATAGGTGGTTGGCTAACGGATTCTCCATTTGTTGGCTGGTGTTGAATTGTTCAATGTGTTTTGAAACTAATACCATGAACTATAATATCATAATAAAGTAAGAATAGAACTATTAATAGATTCTATAGTAAAATTCATTAATAGTAAAGATAATAACAAAAAATAATAGTATTACCAGTGTATGGTATTATATCCTACTACATATATCCGGCTAAGAAATTTACTGGACGTTTCAAATTCATACTGGACCATTGTCAACCCATCGTTATTAAATCTAAATGTCTAATTTTCTGTTGTTAAACATTAACATGTGTAATTAAGTATTAGTGTGACATGTTCTAAATAACCAGTCATCGTTATTAATGTGACATTTTATAATAAAAACCCCGTCATCGATGTTAATGACTCGTGTCGTTGGATGGCACGTAGCTGTACAGCATTTAGCGTCGACGCTGACATCGTCACGTGTGAAACTCCCTCGTAATGCCGCGCCATTCACGTTACGTAGGTAAGAGTTTGCCAGGGAGTCTCAGCGGCGGCAGCAGCAGTAGCGCCCCCACGGCCGAGAAGGTACGTCTGCTGCGGCTGCAGAAGGAATACCTGCAGAAGATCGCCCGTCTGCAGCAGGGCATGGCCACCGCCGCGAGTCCCGTCGCCGCTGCGACGCCGTCTGGTCTCCCGTCTCCGACGAAGGTCGTGCAGAGGTCGAAGGTCGCACGGAGGAAGTCGCTGCTGGAGCTGAACGCTAGCACGAGGCCGTGTCTGTCTGAGAACGGGGAGAGCGCGGGGGAAGGCGGGAAGGAAGCCACAAAGAAAGCTGCGAAAGAAACTGGGAAGGAAGCTGCAAAAGAAACTGGGAAGGAACCCGAGAGGAAAGCTGGGAAGGAAGCTTGTGGTGCAACTGGGGAGGAAACCACCAGGAAAGCCGGGAAGGAAGGCAGAGAGGAGGCCAGGAGTTTCGAGGGAGGCTCTGGCGTGACAGAGGGCGCCACTGTGACGATGCCTGTGGGAGAGGCGCTGGCTCGTGTCACCCAACTACTGGTACGAGGGGAGGAGCTCTCACTCTCATGCTAGGTTAAAGAAATATGCATGATGTGCATGATAATGAAAATTATGATATATGCTAAATTTATGAAATATTTATATTACATTGTTATTTACTGAGATAATTAAATCGTTAAATATGCTATAGGCATTTAGTCGTGTCGAGGGTGGTTTACGGATGCCATCGTAACGCGTAAAACCTCCGATCGCGTGTTGACAGATGGAGTCTTACGAGAGGTCTCCGCTGGAGGGGGCACCGTCGGCTGCCGACTACAGCCTCCAGGGGGCGCTGGTGCCGGCGGCGGCGGAGAGCGTCGACCCTGGCGTGAGCGTCGATGACGTGTGGTGTAGGAGGAAGCCCGTGGAGAGCGAGACGATGGGGAGGCTGCAGCCGTACAGCAGCGCGCTGCTGCACTTCAAGTCCTACAGGTGGGTTGTCACTAATGCTCTAAAATACTATACGGCGAAACCCTGGTTTTACGCGCTCCGATTTAACGCGAATTCGTTTTTTTGCTCTTTCCGGAACTGAAAAGTCTTTTGGTGAGTTAAGTCAGCCTTAGGTCGAAGCGATGATCGCTTATAGATCGCACAACTAAATGCATTTACATGACTTGTTGGTGTGTGCATGTTGTGTACATGACTGTATGCATTGTTTCTTCACGCTGAATTTCTTGAACCCCGATTTAGTGCGACCCCGCTTTTTTTCGCAATGACATTTTATGGACCTCAATAATCGCATTATAATAGGGCCACACTGTAATTAATAAAGTAGTGGTGCGAATCATACAGGTAATGTATTGTATTTTAGAGCATTAGTGAAATTAA
>NW_014577258.1:117877-119610 GCF_000485595.1 Priapulus caudatus | reverse complement strand
TGTGATATTTAACCAATGTTTACTTTCGAAACATCCGATATGCTATAATGCTACCATTACGACTGTAGTTCACTAACCTGCCGTATCAGCCTCGGTCGCGCCACCGGTCACTTCGCCTGTATGCGGCGAGTTAGCAATCCCCTTGGGTTAGTATCTATGGGTAAGGTAGTGCTGGTCTATAGCGGACTAGATGTGTCGTGGTTATTACAAGTGTTTGTGGTGTGGGTGATGATTGTAGCGATGTGGCCGTGAGGACAGACCGTGCGCTCGGGGTGCTCGCGCGGGGCCTGGAGACGAATCGTCACAGCAGCGAACTCTGGATGCACTACCTGCGCATCTACAGCAAGCGCGCCGACTGCAGCGACATCGCCGACCTGTACAAGCAGGCGACGAAGTATGCGCCCACCTACGCCATCTGGTGGATGGTGAGTGAAGATCAGCTCAATGCGTTAATTGCCGGTACTGTGCCGTTTCTGCATTCTTTTCGCTTTATTCTATTGTGGCAGTTATGGATTACAATAACCATGTTATTATGTTACCTATATCTTGTATATCTATATGTATATATGTATATACTTATATTAGTAATCGTGTATAACGTATTGTAATGCGTTTACTCTCAGTGGTTGCAGCAGGAGAAGAACGCTAAGGAGAAGGATGCGGTATGCGTGAGCGCCATCTCCTTCCTTCTCTCCGCGAGAGTTTCCTGCGACGCTGCCGACCCAACAACGGCAGGTGACGACCCAAGCATGACCCCTGAACCTGCTGTGACCTCTGACCAGACACCAGGAGGCGCTGGCGGCATGGATGGCTCACTTTTACCGGCTGCAGGTAACGGATGCAAAAGTGTCAACGTGCGGTGCTGCTGTTGCTGCTGCTGATGATAATGATAGAATGATTAATGATCTTAGTTTGATATCAGCAGGGGTTAATAATGACAAACCAAATATTATTTGTCATTATTAACCCCTGATATCAGTGATAGCATCATTTAATGATAAATGGAGAATTGCCAGCGAAACATCTTAAGGATACTGTTAGGGTTACGGACGGGTAACACTGTAAAGGGCATTGCAACATAACTGCTAATCAAATTCAATCAAACTCATATCCATTACATGAGAGATGTCTCTCTACACTCTCGATGATATTTTTTTTTTTAATTTATCGCTAATAAAGTGACGTCAAAAATTGTGAATTTATACAAAAAAAAATCCTTTTTTCTTATTTCTCAGAAACAGCAGAGTTGGAACCTAAACTTTTAACCATAAGTTGTTCATAGTATGAACTAAAAAAGCGTCCCTGGAATTTTTTTTAAATGTTTTAATTTAGGAAATAAGTTGAAAAGATATAAGAAAATTTGTAGTGATTTTCAAAATGCAACAATTTCGTAAACAAAGAGCCATAACTTATAAAATATTATATTTTAACAAAATTGAAACGTAACAAAAAATTTGGAATCGGAGTTGTGTGAGTTTCGAGAAATAGCGTTTGAAAAATCAGCAACTTCAGCATTTCAACAATGGAGATATTAGCACTTTTCTAAATTTTCTATGATTGGAAGCCTGTGTTAAGAATTTACTAATGCGGGGATTTGGAACTGTTTGGGAGGGCCACATACATAATTTTTACATTTCTGCCCATAAGTGCAATCTATCAAATAAAGTGGGTATTGAAATTTTGACCGAAAATCACCTCCCAACCCTAACAGTATCCTTAAGTTTGCATTAGAA
>NW_014577258.1:107903-117852 GCF_000485595.1 Priapulus caudatus | reverse complement strand
ATTGGTTAATCCAAAAACTGTTGCCGGGATCCATCGCCAGTGCGGCGCACACGTAGCGATTGTTCAGCGACTGGGCAACAAATATCAAACATGTTTGATATTCCAGCGACGAGTTTCTGGCGTCAAATTCGGTGACGCCGGGCAGCGCACACGTGGCGATTTCTCGGCGATTTTGTTGCTGGCAACAGAATCGTTGGTACTGTTGATAAAAATTGCCACGTGTGCGCCGGGCTTTAGGGTTACGGACGGACGGGTAACACTGTAAAGGGCATTGCAACGTAACTGCTCATCAAATTTAATCAAACTCATATCCATTACATGAGAGATGTCTCTCTACGCTCTCGTTGGTATTTTTTTTTAATTCATTGCTAATTAAGTGACGTCAAAAATTGTGAATTTATACAAAAAAAAATCTTTTTTTTTTATTTCTCAGAAACAGCAGAGTTGGAACCTAAACTTTTAACCATAAGTTGTTCATAGTATGAACTAAAAAAGTGTCCCTGTAATTTTTTTTTAATGTTTTAATTTAGGAAATAAGTTGAAAAGATGTAAGAAAATTTGTAGTGATTTTCAAAACGCAACAATTTCATAAACAAAGAGCCATAACTTATAAAATATAATATTTTAACAAAATTGAAACGTAACAAAAAAATTTGGAATCGGAGTTGAATAGCGTTTGAAAAATCAGCAACTTCAGCATTTCTAACAATGGAGATATTAGCACTTTTCTAAATTTTCCATGATTGGAAGCCTGTGTTAAGAATTGACTAATGCGGGGATTTGGAACTGTTTGGGAGGGCCACATACATAATTTCTACATTTTTGCCCATAGGTGCAATCTATCAAATAAAGTGGGTATTGAAATTTTGACCGAAAATCACCTCCCAACCCTAACAGTATCCTTAAGTTTGCATTAGAATGAATGTGGAGACAGATCGATAAAATGAGGTGTAATGAAAGAAAATTAAAATAAATAATAGATGCAAGATCATTTAATGATATATAATATCAAAATCTAATAATTAGCTATATATTAGCTATGTAAACTATATATAAGCTATATATTAGCTCCTATATAGGCATTATTAGCTCTAGAAAATATATATGTTAATAAATTAAATAAGCCAGCGGACAATACTCGGCTCGATGTGAGACGAACAGGACGTGACAACCCCCTGTATTTCTCCATAGGTAAGGAGAGCATGGCGGAGGGGAAGGAAGGGGATAACCCCGCGACTGCCGCAGCGATGGAGGAGGAGAATCGTGCGCGTCAGCGTTGCCGGCCGGCACCAGCAGAGGGCGTGCGGCTGAGCATGGAGGAGCGGTCTCACTGTCTGCTGGAGCTGCTGCTGTACAGGGTGCAGCTTCACCTGCAGATAGGAAAGTCACTGACGGCCATCACCATTCTACAGGTAAGTGAGAGACTCACCTGCTGCTGCCTGCCCTGTTGATTGATGATGCCTGACTGCCTGTGAATGATGCAATGATGCTTTGGTGCTGCTTGCTGCTTGCTGGGTGATGGTGCTGCTGCTGCTGGTGGTGATGGTGCTGCTGCTGCTGCTGCTGCTGGTGTTAGTGGTGGTGGGTGGGTGACAGGATGCTGCTGTTGCTTCTGATGCTACTGCTACTGCTGATGGCAGGATACATGATAAGAGTCATACGTGAATACTAATACATTACACAGTAAATAATAAATAAATAAGTATATACATACGTATATATTTCTATAACATAACCTCGTGTCTGGCGACGGCGTAGGGGGCTTTGCAGTCGAAGGTTAGGCAGTCCCTGCTGGTGAGGCACCTCGTGTTGACGGATCGCGTGCTGCTGTGGCTCTCCTACATCCACCTGCTAGAGATGAAGTCACTACCCGAACAACTGTTCGATCCCAGAAACAGCAACCCGGGCAAGATCGTGTCAAAGGTCAGTGACGAAACGACTACACCCTATAATGAAAGGCCTAGTTTAGTAAGAAGTAAGAAGAAATAGAATACTAGCAGTATGCAGTAATGCAAACTTTAATGGTAGCATTTAAATTTAGAATTTTCAAGAGAATTAAATGTGGCAATTTAAAGGAATTGAATTTTTGGGGACAAGTTGCAAGAAGTAATTAGTAGAGTAGGTGACTCTTGTCTCACAAGGTTAACTTACAGGTAGTACATAGTAAAGAGTACGTGACTGTATGCAGTTGTGGCAGTCGTGTTGACAGTACGGGCTGTTATGTGATATTTCGTGATACTTTTCACTATTACCAAGCATACCCTCGCTGTATAGCGCCTCATCGTTGGAGAAAGGAGTAATCGTGTCCACATGCCTGTGCGCGCATGCATGCTGTAAGCTTCTAACGGGCGCCTCGGGACAATCCCCTGTTCTCTTCCCTACAGAAGCCCTTCCTGTTGCCGTGGCAACCAGGGATGTTGACAAGTTCCCCGCAGACACTGCTGGCTCTGTTCAAGGAAGCGTTTCGCAGCTGCAGCATCAGGGAAGACAAGGCGGCCAGCTTCAGCATGCAGCGCCCTCTATACAGGAATCTCATTCAGATGGAGATGGCGAGAAACAGGTGGGTTCCAGCAGGGGGCGCCAGTAGCAGGGTGCGACACTATGCGAACGTTGGCGGTCAGGGGGTTGTTTCGATCATGTTTATCTATCGGAGGGCACGTCTGTTTTATTTGATCGGGTAATTTTTTAATCTTTTTTAACCGTCTTATCCCCGGTCTATTATAATTATTCCCACCTAATAAAGTCTTATAACGAGGTCTGCTTAATAACGACGTATAAACTTGTCTAGCTTGACCGACATGGCAAAAATATGCAGGGAAGAGTGGCCTTGTCCTTTATATACAGGTGTTCATTCTGTATGGGAACGTCACGTCAAAGAACGCGATTCGATATAGTAAGACGCAATAGTCTCTAAATACACTTGTTAATTATTATTAGTAATTAATTATTATAATTAATTAGTTATCATTATTCGTCGTCGGCTATGTCGTTGCAGGACTAAGTCAGCGCGGAGCATCTGTCAGCGCATGCTGGAGGCGTGTCCGTGTGAGCCCGACATGTGGCTCGTGCTGGCGGGACTCGCGGCGACCCCTGGTGACGCGCGCCGCGTGCACGACGACGCGATCGCGCTGAACCCGCACGACGCGCGCATCTACCACGCTGCCGCGAGGAACTGCATCGCGCAGGTATGCTGATGCTGTGCGTGTGGGCGTGCGTGCGTGCGTGCATGTGTCTTTGTCTGTGTGTGCGTGTTTTTTTTGTTTGTTTTTTAATTATAATAATTTAATTAAGATTTGTCATACAACACTATAATTATATATATATACATATAGTACAATGTCCGAATGCGGTTCCCTGAAATGCATCAAATGTGAATGACCCCTTGAATGTATCTTCAACACAGAATGGCAGTATGTTATTACGCTGTGTTCTCATGTGCTCTGATTTACTTCTCCGCCACGCATCTAGGGCAACAGGGAAGACGCAACAACCTACCTCCGGCGGTGCGTCTGCGTGTATTTCTCGGCGGGAGAAGCAAGTGTGGAGGAAATGTACCGGTAAGTGGCACCGCCACCTCCGCGCCCACGATCTTGCCAAATGACATTAACGTTCAAATTTTTATTTTCTAATGTTAATTTATTTTATTAATATTTTTATTAAAATATAAATTGTAATTCAGGAATAGCAAATAAAGTGTTGTGATTCAGTTTAAACAGAAATTTCACGGAACAGTGAGTTAGATGGGTGCCAGGGCGAACGCTTCCTTTAAACAAGTGTTGTCAGTGTCAATTTTCTTTTAACAACACCCTATTCAGCTACGTTAAATTTATGGATGGGTTCTGGTTAAGTTTAATGTAAGGTTATCGTTAGGCTTAATGTGAGATTAGTTTTGGGTCTAGTGAGTGTTAGGGTTAGGATTAGGTGTAGTGTGAGTGTAAGGATTAGGTTTAATGTGAGTTTTAGGGTTAGGCTTAATGTGAGGTTAGGGTTGGGTCTAGTGAGTGTTAGAGTTAGGCATAATGTGAGGGTTAGGATTAGGTTTAGTGTGGGTGTTAGGATAAGGATTATAAAAAAATAAAAAATAAAAATTTTCTCTCTTGCAGCAAACTTCTCGGTCAGTCCGTCTCTCTGCACACTAGTCTTGTTCCACGCGAGTCGTCGGCAACGGACAGTAAAGAGACGATCGCTTCCCAGCGGCTTTACCTGTGGCTTAATTACAGGTACGCATGCAGGTGTGGCAGGCCTCTCACGTCTGCTCTCACCCATGCTCGTTCACTCGTTTGTTTATCGTTACGTATCTCTACATCTAGTCGTTGTCGTGTTTGCGACGTGGGTTTTTTTCTTAAATGATTTATTGGACGTGATGTGTAGAGTGTGTAGAGATGTACATGTGGAGAGATCTGTAGACAGGTCTGTGGTTGTGGGTGCATTTTCATCACGATCCTTCACGTCATCGTTGTTGTCGTTGTTGATGTTAAAGAGATTGGCAGAAAGGTGGCAACAGCTCTACTTTCTATATCTGTATATCACACCCCATGCGACGCACTATATCACCCCCCTATCACGTACCGTACCACACCCATCACACACCCTATGCCACACACTATATCACCCCCTACTACGTACCGTACCACACCCATCACACACCCTATGCCACACACTATATCACCCCCTATCACGTACGCTGTCTACCACACCCATCACACCATCCTAATGCCACACACTATATCACCCCCCTATCACGTACTGTACCACACCCATCACACACCCTATGCCACACACTATATCACCCCTATCACCCCCTATCACGTACTGTACCACACCCATCACACACCCTATGCCACACACTATATCACCCCCTATCACGTACTGTACCACACCCATCACACACCCTATGCCACACACTATATCCCCCCCCCATCATGTGGTGCGCGAGCGGTCAGTCCTTCACCACGCGCGTTGTCGTTGTTGTCTCCGCAGCCTGCTACTCGACGTCGAGGGGAAGGAGAGAGAAGTGCGGGAAGCTTACGAGTCTGCCCTCTCCGCCGCCGCCTCCACCGACGCCGTGCAGGTCACGTGGATGCAGTGAGTAGCGACAGAGTCCCCTGCCTCATGCTGCCCCCTCCCTGTACATCCTGCAAGGGGTTACACCCCTCCCCCACGTACACCCCCCGTGGGTGGGAGGGTTGCACTCCTCCCCCAGACACTCCAAGTGGGTGGGAGGGTTACACCTCTCCCCCCAGCGATACACCGTGGTTGGCCAAGGCGTTTCAACCCCTCCCCCAGACACTCCAAGTGGGTGGGAGGGTTACACCTCTCCCCCACGTATACCCCCCGTGGGTGGAAGGGTTTCACCCCTCCCCCAGACACTCCAAGTGGGTGGGAGGGTTACACCTCCCCCCACACGCCCCAGTGGGTGGGAGGGTTATACCTCTCCCCCACGCACCCCAGTGGGTGGGAGGGTTACACCTCTCCCCCACGCAGCTCCCCAGTGGGTGGGAGGGTTACACCTCTCCCACCCAGCGCACCCCAGTGGGTGGAGGTTATACCTCTCCGCCCCGATGCCACCCCAGTGGTGAGATGGCGCTTACACCTACTCCCACCCCAGCCACGCCCAGTGGGTGGGAGGGTACACCTCTCCCCCACCACGCCCAGTGGATGGGAGGCGTTACACTGCTCCCCACGCACCCCACGTGGCGTGGAGGTACACCCTCTCCCCGCCGCACCCCAGTGCGGGTGAAGCGGTAGCACCTCTCCCACGCACCCCACGTGCGGCTGGAAAGGTTACACCTCTCCCCCGCCGCCAGCCCCAGCTGGGTGGCGCGAGGCCGTTAACACCTCTCCCCCACGCACCCCAGTGGGTGGGAGGGTTACACCTCTCCCCCACGCACCCCAGTGGGTGGGAGGGTTACACCTCTCCCCCACGCACCCCAGTGGGTGGGAGGGTTACACCCTCCCCCACGACCCCAGCGGGTGGGAGGGTTACACCCTCTCCCCACGCACCCCAGTGGGTGGGAGGGTTACATCTCTCCCCCACGCACCCCAGTGGGTAAGGGGTTGGAGGGTCACCATTAAAGAACGTGACGTGGAATTTCTATGTGGTCACTGGCCTGGTCACTGGAGTGCTCAAGCGACTCCTGGCAACTGGTCTGCGTAACCGCAAATTGTTGAGAATTACTGAAGCAGGGGGCGAGTAGTGGTGAAGTAACAGCATTCCTACGACAGTGTTAGACTAATGTTGAACACATTATAATAAATTTAATAAAAATAAAAATAATAATTAATATAAATATAATAGTCATAATAAATAATAATAATAATACTGATTCTCTCTGGCTACAATGCGCCCCTATAGGTTTTTGTGGGTGGTGTGTGGGCAGTAATGTGGGACAAGTGTATCATTCTAACTCTCTCTCTCTTCTCTCTCTCTCTCTCTCTCCTCTCTCTCTCTCCTCGTCGCTCTCTCTCTACTTTCTCTCTCGCTTCTCTTTCTCTCTCTCTCTCCCTCTCTCTCTGTCTCTCTCTCCGCCTCTCTCTCTCTCTCTCTCTCTCTCTCTCTCTCTCTCCTCTCTCGTCCTCTACTCTCTCTGCTCTCCTGCCGCGCTTGTGCGTTACATTACAGCTACCTCTCCTACGTCCTCAAGCAAGCGACGGCTGCCGAAGCTCGACCTTTGACCCTCAAGTCTTTTGCTCGACTCTGCGATCTGGTGCACAGATGTCTAATGTCGGTTCCCACCAGCTTCCCTCTTCCGTTCACGTGAGTAGCATCGGCATGGAAATGCGAGAAACCCGACAACGGCATTCTGATAAGTAGCGCTGTTTTTCTTATGAGAGGTGTGGACTAAACTTATCTAGCATTATAACTTATCTAGCATTATAACTTATAGCATTATAACTTATCTAGCATTATAACTTATAGCATTATAACTTATCTAGCATTATAACTTATAGCATTATAACCTATCTAGCATCTGCGCGTGGTTAGACGGGTCAACACAGATGGTTCAGTCGCCTCGGTTTTCTCCTTTTAATCACTTATTTTCAATTTAGCAATCTCGTGAATTTACGTTTTCGTGTTGGCGCTGAGCTTGAGGTTTGTATGTACGGATACTGTGACGGCTGCTGTAGTGTACATCACTCGTTTTTATCGAAATTTATGAAAACCTAAAATGGCTACCGTAAGTTCAAACAATGCTAACAATTTATGTTATTATGGCGTCGACTTTTTTTGGCCCGTGTACTTAGAAACTAGCCCGGTGAGAAGTTAACAACCCCCTTGTTCAACACTACGACATAACACGTCAGCAGCTTTTGCGACAGTCGTCAAACGTCACTGTCCCTGTAACGCTGTGCCACAATGACAAGTAAATTTTCCTCTCGTTGTCTGGACAGTCCGTCCAGGTATTGGACAAACTACGGCTTTCACAACCAAGTCGTCGACTTGTTCATTCGTGGTCTTCCCGAACACCAGGTGGCAGCAGCGTACAGCAAGTTCATGGAGATGATGCCAAACAATGCAACGCTAGCCGTCAGGTACGCACTCTAACATCATCTCACAGTCTACGTCTCCTCAAGGGCTTGGTCATTCATTAATAATTATAATTATGCTAGTAATAATAAATAGAAAATAAAGTATCAAATTATTATAATAAAAATACGTTATTTATAATAAAATTTAAATAATAAATAAATAGAAAATACATACACATATATATATATATATATATATATTACTATATAGCTTTATGATTTCGACCTCTAATTCGTCCTCTAACGTATTCGTGCGAGCCCCCTCGTCCGTGCGTGGGTGTGTAAAACCGGCTTCACAGCTGCTGGTGCTGCTGCACCGGCAGCTCTTCTCTTCCTCCCGCCATAGCAACAGGAAGCCACCCCCTGCGCACACACTCGAGCGAGCGTGGGGGATGTTTTGGCAGGAAGTCCGCTGCATTTTTGCGTGTGCGTTGGCGCGCGCGTAGTCACGCACGCACGCACGCACATGCACCGGTCGTTGTTGCTTCCTCTGTCTGCAGGTCTGTACAGCGAGCGATGGAGGAGAGAGCGAGAACTGCCACCCACCTGTGCAGTGCTGCGCTCGGCTCTAACCCAGCCTGTCTGAAGCTAGTGAAAGTGTACGTACGACCCTTCCCCCGTGCGCGCCCTAACGTTATCCCACACGACCTAACGTGACCTCCCTGACTCCTCTCTAACGTGATCACACACGACCCCCCGCCCTAACGTGACCTCCCTGACTCCTCTCTAACGTGATCACACACGACTCCCTGACCTAACGTGACCTCCCTGACTCCTCTCTAACGTGCTCACAGACGACTCCCTGACCTAACGTGACCTCCCTGACTCCTTCCTCTCTAACGTGATCACACACGACCCCCTGACCTAACGTGACCTCCCTGACTCCTCTCTAACGTGCTCAACCCCCCCAGCCCAAACCTGCTTACACATGAATCCCCCTTATTAACGTGGTCGCACACGCCCCCTCCCACCCCCACCCTAACATGATCTCACATGACCCTTCCCCCCTGCCCTAACTTAACCACATTTGACCACCCTTCCTCTCCCTGCCCAGCAGCTGCCGACAATGACACATCCTTCCCCCACTCACTAACATTGTTCCACACCGATCCTTTACGCGACCACAAGTCGGGATGGAAAATTTTTTTTATCGGTAATAACGTGAGAATCTTGTTATAGGAGAATAATAAACATTGATGTTCTGTCCGATAAATGTTTTGTTGCATTGTGAACTTCTAAAAGAATAACGAAATAAAGATTATCCCAGGGAGTGTATCGACAACACTCTTACCATGTCGATAAAATTGCTAGGGATATCAGTTGGGGTTCCTCTGCATTCGTAAGTGCGGGTAAAATTGTTGGCAAAGGCGCGTGATGCTGTACTCTTGTTTTTTCAGTGCCATCTACATTGCTCATAAGGAGGGAAACTGGCCCGAGGTACTGTGGTTTAGCACTCCCTGTCTCTCATTTCATTTAAATGTAGAACTAGCCTAGCTTGTATGTTTACGTTCTGGTGTAGGCTATAATCTGTCTCTTGTTTCTTTATTCCCAATACACTTGTGGGGGTAAAGAGAAGAGGGAAGAAAATAAAGAAGGTTGGATATGGGAAGAGAGAAGGGAAAAGAGAGAGAGAGAGACAGAGCGAGAGTGGAGATATTGGGAGAGAGGGGGGAGCAAGTATTTTATGCAAAACAACATTAATCATCGTGACATGCTATCTGACTCAACTCTGCATCTCTCTCTCTCGTTCTCTCGTTCTCTCCGCGTATACAGATGTGTGGTTTCTTTTTCGTTTCGTTTTTCGTTAGATGCACAAGCGTCTGTGGAGTGGACTTCATGCGCTGCCCTACGCTGCGACTCTCTGGAAAGACGTAATGACCCTGTTAACTCCACCGTGACTCCGCGCGTCGCGTCATGCCGCGCACCACGCACCGCCATGACGGTTCACGTATGCTAGTCGCGTCCGGTTACGAACAACGAATCGCGAATGAATATGAATGATGAAAAAACACAGGATTTGTACGCACGTCGAAGTAACGAAACCTGCGTCGGCGTCCCACGTCTCTACAGAACAGACGCCTGCCTGTAAAGGACGCGCAGTTTCCTTTGGTGACACAGTTTCTCAGGTGAAGCCGCCTCCGTAGAGCGGTCACCTGCCTATAAAGGTCGCTTGGCATTTCGCTCGAGCAATCCGTTACGTACGGATCTCGCGGTTCTTGGGTTAATTTCACGTGCCGCAACCGTTGGTTACCATGCTTCCGCTCGAGACACACCCCTCTGCGCGCGTGCCCTCTTTATCGGGGTCGTCGCCGCTAACGACAGAGCTGTTCTGGCTTGGTGGCGCCACCGTGTGGGTCTGCGTAACGACGTTTGCATCTCTGTTTGTTGTCGGTCGACGGACAGCTGCTGCTGCTGGAGG
>NW_014577258.1:73013-107893 GCF_000485595.1 Priapulus caudatus | reverse complement strand
CTCTCTCTCTCTCTCTCTCTCTCTCTCTCTCTCTCTCTCTCTCTCTCTCTCTCTCTCTCTCTCTCTCTCTCTCTCTCTCTCTTGCGCGCTTGTGCGTTACATTACAGCTACCTCTCCTACGTCCTCAAGCAAGCGACGGCTGCCGAAGCTCGACCTTTGACCCTCAAGTCTTTTGCTCGACTCTGCGATCTGGTGCACAGATGTCTAATGTCGGTTCCCACCAGCTTCCCTCTTCCGTTCACGTGAGTAGCATCGGCATGGAAATGCGAGAAACCCGACAACGGCATTCTGATAAGTAGCGCTGTTTTTCTTATGAGAGGTGTGGACTAAACTTATCTAGCATTATAACTTATCTAGCATTATAACTTATAGCATTATAACTTATCTAGCATTATAACTTATAGCATTATAACCTATCTAGCATCTGCGCGTGGTTAGACGGGTCAACACAGGTGGTTCAGTCGCCTCGGTTTTCTCCTTTTAATCTCTTATTTTCAATTTAGCAATCTCGTGAATTTACGTTTTCATGTTGGCGCTAAGCTTGAGGTTTGTATGTACAGATACTGTGACGGCTGCTGTAGTGTACATCACTCGTTTTTATCGAAATTTATGAAAACCTAAAATGGCTACCGTAAGTTCAAACAATGCTAACAATTTATGTTATTATGGCGTCGACTTTTTTTGGCCCGTGTACTTAGAAACTAGCCCGGTGAGAAGTTAACAACCCCCTTGTTCAACACTACGACATATCACGTCAGCAGCTTTTGCGACAGTCGTCAAACGTCACTGTCCCTGTAACGCTGTGCTACAATGACAAGTGAATTTTCCTCTCGTTGTCTGGACAGTCCGTCCAGGTATTGGACAAACTACGGCTTTCACAACCAAGTCGTCGACTTGTTCATTCGTGGTCTTCCCGAACACCAGGTGGCAGCAGCGTACAGCAAGTTCATGGAGATGATGCCAAACAATGCAACGCTAGCCGTCAGGTACGCGCTCTAACATCATCTCACAGTCTACGTCTCCTCAAGGGCTTGGTCATTCATTAATAATTATAATTATGCTAGTAATAATAAATAGAAAATAAAGTATCAAATTATTATAATAAAAATACGTTATTTATAATAAAATTTAAATAATAAATAAATAGAAAATACATACACATATATATATATATATATATATATATATTACTATATAGCTTTATGATTTCGACCTCTAATTCGTCCTCTAACGTATTCGTGCGAGCCCCCTCGTCCGTGCGTGGGTGTGTAAAACCGGCTTCACAGCTGCTGGTGCTGCTGCACCGGCAGCTCTTCTCTTCCTCCCGCCATAGCAACAGGAAGCCACCCCCTGCGCACACACTCGAGCGAGCGTGGGGGATGTTTTGGCAGGAAGTCCGCTGCATTTTTGCGTGTGCGTTGGCGCGCGCGTAGTCACGCACGCACGCACGCACATGCACCGGTCGTTGTTGCTTCCTCTGTCTGCAGGTCTGTACAGCGAGCGATGGAGGAGAGAGCGAGAACTGCCACCCACCTGTGCAGTGCTGCGCTCGGCTCTAACCCAGCCTGTCTGAAGCTAGTGAAAGTGTACGTACGACCCTTCCCCCGTGCGCGCCCTAACGTTATCCCACACGACCTAACGTTACCTCCCTGACTCCTCTCTAACGTGATCACACACGACTCCCTGACTCCTCTCTAACGTGATCACACACGACCCCCTGACCTAACGTGACCTCCCTGACTCCTCTCTAACGTGATCACACACGACCCCCGCCCTAACGTGACCTCCCTGACTCCTCTCTAACGTGATCACACACGACTCCCTGACCTAACGTGACCTCCCTGACTCCTCTCTAACGTGATCACACACGACCCCCCGCCCTAACGTGACCTCCCTGACTCCTCTCTAACGTGATCACACACGACTCCCTGACCTAACGTGACCTCCCTGACTCCTCTCTAACGTGCTCACAGACGACTCCCTGACCTAACGTGACCTCCCTGACTCCTCTCTAACGTGATCACACACGACTCCCTGACCTAACGTGACCTCCCTGACTCCTCTCTAACGTGCTCAACCCCCCCCCCCGCCCAAACCTGCTTACACATGAATCCCCCTTATTAGCGTGGTCGCACATGCCCCCTCCCACCCCCACCCTAACATGATCTCACATGACCCTTCCCCCCTGCCCTAACTTAACCACATCTGACCACCCTTCTTCTCCCTGCCCAGCAGCTGCCGACAATGACACATCCTTCCCCCACTCACTAACATTGTTCCACACCGATCCTTTACGCGACCACAAGTTGGGATGGAAAATTTTTTTTATCGGTAATAACGTGAGAATCTTGTTATAGGAGAATAATAAACATTGATGTTCTGTCCGATAAACGTTTTGTTGCATTGTGAACTTCTAAAAGAATAACGAAATAAAGATTATCCCAGGGAGTGTATCGACAACACTCTTACCATGTCGATAAAATTGCTAGGGATATCAGTTGGGGTTCCTCTGCATTCGTAAGTGCGGGTAAAATTGTTGGCAAAGTCGCGTGATGCTGTACTCTTGTTTTTTCAGTGCCATCTACATTGCTCATAAGGAGGGAAACTGGCACGAGGTACTGTGGTTTAGCACTCCCTGTCTCTCATTTCATTTAAATGTAGAACTAGCCTAGCTTGTATGTTTACGTTCTGGTGTAGGCTATAATCTGTCTCTTGTTTCTTTATTCCCAATACACTTGGGGGGGTAAAGAGAAGAGGGAAGAAAATAAAGAAGGTTGGATATGGGAAGAGAGAAGGGAAAAGAGAGAGAGAGACAGAGCGAGAGTGGAGATATTGGGAGAGAGGGGGGAGCAAGTATTTTATGCAAAACAACATTAATCATCGTGACATGCTGTCTGACTCAACTCTGCATCTCTCTCTCTCGTTCTCTCGTTCTCTCCGCGTATACAGATGTGTGGTTTCTTTTTCGTTTCGTTTTTCGTTAGATGCACAAGCGTCTGTGGAGTGGACTTCATGCGCTGCCCTACGCTGCGACTCTCTGGAAAGACGTAATGACCCTGTTAACTCCACCGTGACTCCGCGCGTCGCGTCATGCCGCGCACCACGCACCGCCATGACGGTTCACGTATGCTAGTCGCGTCCGGTTACGAACAACGAATCGCGAATGAATATGAATGATGAAAAAACACAGGATTTGTACGCACGTCGAAGTAACGAAACCTGCGTCGGCGTCTCACGCCTCTACAGAACAGACGCCTGCCTGTAAAGGACGCGCAGTTTCCTTTGGTGACACAGTTTCTCAGGTGAAACCGCCTCCGTAGAGCGGTCACCTGCCTATAAAGGTCGCTTGGCATTTCGCTCGAGCGACCCGTTACGTACGGATCTCGCGGTTCTTGGGTTAATTTCACGTGCCGCAACCGTTGGTTACCATGCTTCCGCTCGAGACACACCCCTCTGCGCGCGTGCCCTCTTTATCGGGGTCGTCGCCGCTAACGACAGAGCTGTTCTGGCTTGGTGGCGCCACCGTGTGGGTCTGCGTAACGACGTTTGCATCTCTGTTTGTTGTCGGTCGACGGACAGCTGCTGCTGCTGGAGGCGGCACGGGGCGGCGGCGCGGGCGGGGCCGCGGGGGCGCTGAGACGCTGCGAGGCACGTGGGGTCGACGTCTCAACCTTCTGCAGGTCTGTCGGCATCGAACGGTGAGTGACGACGCGGGGGGGGGGGAGGGGGCGAGGCAAGAGCGGTGCGGGGGGAGGGGTGGAGCAGGGAGCATAGCAGAGGTGAGGCGGGCGGGAGAGGGGTGGGGCAGTGGGGTGGCGGCACAGGGCTGTTCAGTTTGTGGTGCTGATGTTTGCAATGGGTTAGGGTCGGGTCGTGTTGGGTTGAGTTGCAATGTATCGGGACATGTTAGGTCTGGTTTGGTTGTATTGTGTTGGGTTGTGTTTGGTTGTATTGTGTTGGGTTGTGTTTGGTTGTATTGTGTTGGGTTGTATTTGGTTGTATAGTGTTGGGCTGTATTTGGTTGTATTGTGTTGGGCTGTGTTTGGTTATGCATTGTTACATTGTTTGGCATTGGGTTAAGTTGAGTTTTTGTATGTTACATTGGATTGTGACGTGGCTGGGTTGGATAGTGTTGGGTTTGGTTCGGTTAGGGTTGTGTTACTAACTTGTGTTTTATTGTTTTGCATCGTGTTAGGACTGCCAGGTTTAGGACTGCCACTGTTGCATTGCATGATCTGGTTGGTTTGAGTTTCTTTGGGTTGGATTGGGTTCGCATGGCGTTGCGTGTCACAGTTGCGTTCAGAGTGTTTTGGGTTGGAACCAGAGAGAAGGCTGATGCTGTGCTTTTCAGGCGGTAGTCCTACCTACGACAACACGACGGACGAGGGCAATCGGAGCGAGTGTGCGGCAAGCAGGAAAGATCGCAGCATCTGGTGGGTGAAATAGTACACAGTAAGTATGCAGACTTGCTTAGGTACTTGCAACCATGTAGCTTCTCAGCCTTCACTAGAAAAAACACACGGCAACAGCCACAATGGTAGATTTCTGTTGACCTGATACAATCGCTGGAGTTTCGCATTTTATTTGACGAGCTGCTTATCAAAACGGAATTATTCGAATATTTTTTATTGTGTGATCGTGATTTTTTCTGTCACGTACAAAATGTTACCATCTTATTGATTTCTACTTTGAGTTTTGTTTTGAGTTTGGAAGAGTGGAAAACTATTCGATTTGGTGCTGCTCTCTTGTTTGTCTGTCTGCACATGTTTATGCACATCTGTCTTCAAGCCGCTTCCCTAGGCGTCTCCTACGGTGATTTTTTCTTGAAGTGATGTAGCATTGCATGCAACATGGAATGTTGAAATGTGTTTTAAATAGTGGGGGTCAGGACTTTTGAATTGTACTTCTTTTAATTTTGTTTTTTTCATGCTACGGTTGCATTTTGCCAATAGTACATGTGCTTTACACTGATACAAATGTAGTACCTGTCTGTAGAATTGACTAAAAATATAGACGTTGGGCAAAATCAAATGTGAAACCATTCATCTCTTAAGTAGGAAGCAGGAATTCCTCGGCGAAATGCAAGGTGGCCGTGATGAAAATTGTGGGAGGGGCCTAACTCCCGTGGGATTTGCCCACTACCCTTTTTGTTCACGATGTCGCTTACATGTCGTTGGCTGTCCGTGCGTCGCCGTCACGTTTTCTTGGCATGCTACTGTGAATTACATTCGTCGCGAGTCTGCGTGTGAGAGTGTTTGCGCGTGGCGACCAGGCAGGCTGCACTGGCGTAGGTGCAGTTGTGTGGTCTCCCTCTCGCTCCTGGAAGGTTGTGGTGTGTTCACGTGCGAGCGAAGTAGTGATAGGAAGATCACCCGAACGAAACGAACAACGTTGACGAATAAACAAAAGATCGACAAACGAACGTGCCGCGCACAGCGCACGTGCGCCTGCAAGATGGCGTCACGCTAGAAGCTGTTACTCGCCTCATCGAGACGGCGCTTCTGAAGACAATAGAGCATTCCGTGACTTGCCGAGTGGACCTCTGTGGCTCCGCCTGGTGGCGAACGCCGGGTGATGTGAATCGAAGAGTTGGACTCACCGATCGTATTGAGGATTGTAAGTTAACGTAGGCTAATCGATCGAGTATTCAAACCTCGTTTTTCGTTTCCGTCGTGCTTTGCGATGTCGCCGTATTGTGGACACCGGCCACCTCTGATGATCATGCTCTAGTTTTACTTGTGTCTCCTGCTACGATTGTATGCTTTTCCACACCGAAGCCCCGTTTGCACGGTAAAAGGTTACCCCGGGTAAACACACGAGTGCACGTTTTTTTTACTATGGTAGTGCAATGGTGTGGGTTGAACGATACTGGGGCACACACCCGGATTAAAACCTGGGTAACATTTGGAAGTGTAAACGCAATTTCGTCCACGTGTATGCCCGGATAGATAGATACCTGGGTAACCTTTCCATGCGTGATCTGGGGCTTAAGAGTATGCAGTTTGCAATATTTGATGTCGGGTTATTGGTTATATTTGGTCGCACATATCGCAAACACTCTGACGAGTGTGAAATCAAAATGCCTTTGAGACGACAATTTTGTCGAATTGCCATTACCGTAGGTTTTATAATGTCAAAATTATATATATATATATATGTATATGTATATCGCAGCTATAAGATATCTATACTTGCTCCATGGGCAGCTGGTATAGATCGTGATGGTGTGGAAGTGCGTGATGTTTATTATGTACATTGTCAATATCTTGTCTACGACTGTGCTTGTGTGGTAGCTGATTCATGGGTTGATAACATGATGATGTGTGGTGTGAGGGAGGGTAATAAATAATACACACTGCTGGCTGGTCCATCTGCTAAGGCTTCTACTTACTACTGCTCAGTACCGTGGTCAAAATTTTCAGGTTTCCAAAATCTTATATCAGTGTCGTGATCTGAATGATATAGATCACAGGTCGCAGTCATCATGTGAATAATCCGCCAGCTAGTACGACGGCAGTGACGTGGTGAGTGGGGGTTGTATTCGGACAGTGGTGGGAGTAGAAGCTACTTACTATTATCATCGTGAACGTGTCTATCTTCACACTGTATAAAGATATGTTCACGATGTTTACAATTAGTAGTCATCTTTTGCTTCCAACGTCCACATGTGTGACTGAAGCGTATCTCTGTGTAACAAGTCGGGAGTAAATAATAGAAAGGGCTATAATAACTTTATGGTAAATGTAAACATTGGCGTGTATTGGCATGTCGTAATCCGTTATTATTTACTCCTGGACGAGTGTTGTTGATTACTGGTTATTAAACTGCCATTAATCTCCTATCAGTTTTACAGGGGGTTGTAATTTCTACGCGTGTTTTTATATTACTTGTTTGTAATTATATGAAATTTTATGTACAATATATGAATATAGTAATCGTAACAATGGCTGTTGTCATTTTTTTTCGTTTTGTGTGTTTTACGCGGTATTAATGCGCGAATTCTACGATAAATACGATAATACGAAAGTTACGATAAGTTTCTGCTGCAATTAACCTCCACGTTCGATACGGAAATATTATGCGCAGAACCTACTTGAATGAAAAATGACAAGGACAAATGATTGCTACATTTTAATTGCAATGGTACTCACTGTGGGTAACCCAACACGCTCGATTTGATCACATTCGTTAATGTTACGAACGCTAAGATGGGCCATAAGATCAAAGGCCTTTTGCCACGTTATTGTTGCTCATAATTTTTGGTAAAGATTGCATATCTCTCAGGATACATTTCCGAACACAAGCCTAGGCCTCTATAGTTTGCTGCTCTCTACATACTCCCGGTGGACAGGCGCGGTAGTGGATATGCAGAATATATTTAGTGGTTAGTGGTGAAGGAGTCGACGTTGACGATGACCTAATAATGAATAGAAATTTAAAAAACATTTGCCTAATGCTTATTAGTAGCTAGTGTCATAGTAGTTATGGTATGATAAAGGAAAAAAATTAATTAAATAAGGTTAGAGTAACTTAAATACATTAAAAGGAAATAGCAGTATAACTTAACTTGTGATTATCTTATGTAGGTGGCGCTGACGACGTAAATCGCGCGCGAAACTTCAACACTGTTTTGCGATGTCGTATGCGGTTTTATGCTGTGCGTGAAGTTTATAATTCGCCGTAAAGTGGAATTCACTGGCAGCTTTGCTTTTATTCTTCCTTAGATTTACTTCGTAGATACAGCTAGTGTCTCACAGACAGCCATAGTGCAAGTAAGTTATTGTTTAAGCTGACAGTAAAATCACTAAATCAGTAATTAATGTCTAATCTCTACTCTAGCTTCACGATCGATCGACGGGTCGTCTGACTCTATGTCCGTAATATCGTATCCACACTCCACAGGAACTGCCACAGCCACAGGCACTGCCACTTGGAGCGTTTGGGTTTCAATAAAATATAGTGCTAAATAAATACGAAATCTATTTACTACTAAAGTCTTAATGTTTCTATACTCTCTTTCACCTATTATTGCCGACAATTTCCTGCAAATGCCGTCCAAATGCTCATCTGCAACAAACGCTGGCTGCCGCTGCACACTCACACTGTCACTGACACATAAATATATACTATAGCAGGTAGGAAAGCGTGCTGCCAAAATTCGCTCGACGCTCGCTTGATTTCACACGAATACAACACAACCATTCTACTCCTAGTACTCCATCTTTGTTTCTATTTGAAGGACAGTGTTCACTTGTTATAAAAACATACGGTTTGTGTTCGTAACCGAGCTGTGTCACGCGAAATCACGCAAAGCCGGACGAAATTCTCGCGTTCGTTACCGTTGCGCAGTTTATGTAAATGGCTGTCAGAATCAGGAAACACCCACTGGCGCTCTTCGTCACCTCATTTTTGCGCCGCAACGCTGCAACGTTCCACTGGCGGCTCGTACGGGAGTTGGAAAGCAGCGTGGTAGTTTTGCAAAATGCAGTGTGCCGCTAGCTATAGCCCTGTACTTGCAGCCATTTACATAAACTGCGCAGCGGGAGCGAACGCGAGGATTTCGTCAGGCTTTGTGTGATTTCACGTGACACAGCTCGGTTACTAACACAGACAGTATGTTTTTATAACAAGTGTACATTGTTCTTCAAATAGAAACAAAGATGGAGTAGAATGGTTGAATATTTGTGTTGTATTCGTGTGAAATCAAGCGAGCGTCGAGCAAATTTTGGCAGCACGCTTTCCTACCTGAGCTATTTATGTGTCAGTGTGCAGCGGCAGCCAGTGTTTGTTGCAGATGAGCATTTGCAGGAAATTGTTGGCAATAAGGTCAAAACAAAATATATGTGTGGTTACCGTTACATGCTGAAAAAATAGGGTAGGTAGGTAAGGAAAACATTTTATTTTCTTGAAATATTTTATTTACGAACCAAACCGAAGGATGTGCGTTGTGCCTTTTGAAGCAGGAACTGTCCAATTCATATTTTTATTATTTTTTATTTATATATTTTTTTATATTTTTTTTTGACTTTAAAGAAAATTGACAATAAAATGTTTAGGGTCGGGAAACCGTAACCACACCTATATTTTGTTTTGGCCTAATAGGTGAAAGAGTATAGAAACATTAAGACTTTGGTAGTAAATAAATTTCGTATTTATTTAGCATTATATTTTATTGAAACGCTCCCAATTGCCTGTGGTCGTATCGACTATCGCGTTTGATGGTCTAAAATTGAAAGTATTTTTTCTGAAAAGCCGTTTTTTAAATATTGCCTTTATGAATTGTTAGTGAGCGGATTGAAGCTAATAATTTGTAATTTTCAGCAGCTATAGCCTATAATAATACCAATCGATAAGTAGTACACATGCGTCTAGAGACTAATTAAACCATAGAAATAATATAGATAAGTTAACCATATTATTTTATTATGGTTATCTGTTATTTATCTATATTATTTATCTATTATTTATTATGATTATGGTTATCTATATTATTTTTATGGTCTAATCAGAGGAATTGCTCCGACCTGTGATTGGAGGATAAAAATAGACCCCGCCCACTCCCGCCGCATACGCTATTATGCTATGACCGGTAGGAACGTGTACTAACTATCATATGGAGCGAACGATTTGAGTTACATTTCTATAAATTCTAGCTGTTATAGACACATGTCTTAGCCTTAATCTCTGTGAATTTTTCAATGCTGTCTATTGAAGCACGATTAGTTTAATTAATTAGCAAATATGCACGCGCGGTATCGCTCATAGGCTAATACAAGCGCGGCTATGACCGGTGAAACGAAACGTCACGAATTCTATTTTTATCCTCCAATCACAGGTCGGAGCAATTCCTCTGTTTAGACGCATGTGGTAGTACTAGTGAGTAGTGTAATGAAACACTGATCTGATGGCAAGAAACCATCCCAACTCGTACAACTCGTACGTAACACTAACAGCTAGAGTAGAGTAGCCCCATAATATTCTGCGGTGTTTCATATTTATTTGTATCTATAGGTAGGCATTTAGTGTGCCTACTAGGGAGTATTAGTTGTGGTATCCATCGTAATAGCGTGAATAGGCGTAGCGTCTACACTGGTTTACTGATATAGATTAGATATAGATATGTCTGGGTTCTCCAAGCTTTTTCATTATAGCATGGGGGTGCTGCCTTTACGGTCCTAGTTGCAAATCGCCGAAGGCCGGCTATGGTATTTATGGCCTATATTATGGCCTAATTTAGCATGGCGGCTATGACATTTAGAGTGGCGGGGCTCGACGATAGCCTGGCGGGCCGCCAGGCTATAAGTGCTCTTGGAGAAGCCTGTATGTATGTTGTTAATAAACATAAACATGGGTATATAAACATTATATTGATATATCCTCAGTCATGGTAGACGTAGTCCTGTACTTGGCATTATAATTGTAGCCTTACTAGATCTACAACCATTTAACTGTAGTGTTCTCATGATCGAGCATTCAAGTAAATTTATTTTAAAACACTGCCATTATTAAAATGGATTTTTATCTAGATGCCACCTGTCTAAATGACGAGTCGCTAGGGGAACTTAGGAAGCGTACGCTTATATCAAATCTTATATTAAGTCTTTCTAGATACACAACTGATTAAATTTAATGTTCTTATAATCAAGCATCAAGGTCAATTAATTTTTAAGTAATTTTCTAAAACAATTTTGCTTGAATTATCCTCTACCTTTAGCCTCGACGAATCGCCGAAACACTCGAAGCTCGAATTCTCGCGAGGATGCGACAGCAGAGCGTGTCGTTGCAGCTGCGCTCGCGGCAGCAGCGCGGCAGCGGCGTCGCCGGCATCACCCACGCGCTCGTTGACGATTTCCGCTGCATCGTCGAAGACGTCCACCGCATCCTCGGCGACGAGTCGTTCGTTCCACCGTTCGCCTGTGAGTTCTCGAGCGCCGATCCCTCGATCCTCGCCGTCGCCGACGAAGACGGCGCTGTGCGGCTGTACGACACAGCGCGGCGAGGCGCGCGCGCCGCCGTCAACGACTGGTCGGCGCACTCGAACGCCGTCTTCGATCTCGCCTGGATGCCCGGCGAGCGGAAGCTGCTGTCTGCATCCGGCGACCAGACGGCCGTGCTGTGGGACGTGGCGAGCGAGAGCCGGGTCACCGTGCTGCGGGGTCACGCCAGCAGCGTGAAGTCGGTGGCCTTCGCGCGCGACGACGGGAACGTGGTCGCGACGGGCTCGCGCGACGGCAGCGTGATGCTGTGGGACCTGCGGACCAACGCGAGCGGCGCGCACCACCGCGCCGTCACGACGATCCCCGGCGCGCACGCGTGCAGGGACGCCGCCGCTCCCCCCGCCGTCGCCAAGCCGCGGCGGAGAGGCGCGGCGGACGCGTCAAACGCACCGAGCGTCACGTGCGTCGTCTTCCAGGACGACCGCACGCTCGTCAGCGCGGGGGCCGTCGACGGCGTCGTCAAAGCGTGGGACCTGCGGCGGAGCGGCGGCACGCGGGGGCTGTCGCCACGGCTCTCGCTGCCCTACGCCGGCGAGGCGGCGCGCACGCGCGGATTCTCGAACCTCACGTTCGACTCGACGCGCACGCGACTGTTCGCCAGCTGCATGGACAGCACGGTGTACGAGTACGACCTCGCGGGCGCCGCCGGTGGCGCACCTGTCGCGAGGTTCGCTCGCCACCTCAACTCGTCGTTCTACGTGAAGGCGGCGCTGAGTCCGGACGACTCGCTGCTGCTGACGGGGTCGAGCGACGATGACGCGTACGTGTACCGCGTCGCGCGGCCCCGCGAGCCGCCCTGCCGGCTGCGCGGACACGCCGGTGAGGTGACGAGCGTCGCCTGGTGTCCGACGGACTTCGCGAAGGTGGTGACGTGCGGCGACGACAATGCGATGATGCTGTGGAGGCTGCGGCGGCCGCGGGATGGCGACGATGACGAGGGTGAGACACACGCTCATCCTCTGAAGGATTCTTCACTTCTTTATTTTATCGATCGAAGTATTACGCGTGCGTGCTCGTATTCATCGTATACCAGACTTTCATCGCATGACCTACTTGGCAATAAACACCAATTGATAATCGAAATGATTATAATATGTAAAGCACTTCCTCATAGTCATAAATTAAGGCAGATTTTCTGCTACAGCATTATTCAAAGCTTAAATTTTTGCGAATTTATGCACTGAGTGTTAAGCGTGCGGCAGAAAGCGTGTGTCACAACGATCACGCCACACAAATCGTCATACGTTTCCATTATAATGCATGCAGCATATGTAGTTATCACTATGAGTATCATCACGTTGTACCAATACTTTGTTCACAGACGAGATCGTGGGACGCGCGGAACGGATGCCAGAGACGCCCGACGCGGCAACGGAACACGCTCCCGACGTGCCGAGGCAGGCCGCACGGTTGCCGACGGTTACAGCGGAGACCTCCCCGCCGCGGGATAGCTCCAGTCGCGCTGCGTTTCCGGCGAGCTTTGGGAAGCAGCTGCTTCTCACCTCCCTCGTCGCACCACAGCGTCGCGCATCCACACAGGGAGGCGGCGGCGGTACGAAGAGGAAGCTGTCGCTAGCCAACGCCGAGAATCGACCCCTGAAAGTGAGGAGGTCGTCTGCCGATACGTCGCCACAGGCAACGGAGCGCGAAGCGGAGACGCCGCCGAGAAGTCTGGTGAAGAACAACGGATCGAACAGTCTATTGAACAATGATAGACTGAACAATCTGCCAAACAACAATGGATTGAACATTCAATTGAAGAACAATAGACTGAATAGTTCACTGAAGAACAATGGTCTAATCATTCCACTGAAGAACAATGGACAGCACAGTCCATCGAAAAACAATGGAGTGAACAGTTTCTCGAAAAACAATGGCATGAACAGTCCATCGAAAAACAATGGACTGAACAGTCGACTAAAGAACAATGGTTTAAATATTCCACTGAAGAACAATGGCGTGAACAGTCCGCTGAAAGAAAACGGAACGAACAGTCCGCACGATACTTTGACCACCCCCGCGAACCCCCGCGCGACGGCGTTGAGAGTTTTGGAATTCGCCGACGGAGCCGCGCTCCAGTCGCCGACGGCCAATCTTCCCAACCTGGTGGTGGACGGCCAGCCGCCGGTCAAGCTCTGCCGTGCTGTGCAGGCCGTCCCACGGAAGCCCGCCGCCAACAACTGGTTGACGCGGCTCGGCGGTCGGGCCGAGGCGGCCGGACGCGGCGGCGTGGCGATGAGACGGAAGAGAGTAGCCGGTGCGGCGCGCGGGGCCGTCGCGAGATCTTCGGGCGATCCCGGCGGCGGAGTGGCGCCCCCTGGGGACCGGGAGGTTGTCAGTGGGTCGCCGTCGTCGAGGGGTGGGTCTGGTCGCTCTCTGCTGTCGTATTTCTCGAAGACTTCAAAGTGACGTGTTTTCGTCGACGTAGAGAGCTGTGGAGGTAGCAGCTTGCAGTATGATGAACAGTAACATCGCTGGAACGAATTCTCAGGGGCGTGTACAGGGGGAGGGGGGTCCAGGGGGTCCGGACCTCCCCCCCCTGCTCGCACAGAAAACGCATCTAAGGGGGTCTAATTTCAAAAATTTCCCAGACTCCACTCCCCCTTCGCGTGCTCGCAAGTTTGGGTTACGGTTAGACCCCCCCCCCCCTGGTATAAATCCTTTACACGCCCCTGATTCTCTCGATTCATGTAGTAGCCATGGCAACTGTTGTGTAACCATGGAAACTGTTGTGTAGCCGTGAAGACTGTTCCAGTGTTCCTGATATTAATATTTGAAGTTTCTCGCTTTTTCCGATGTTATTCGGGATCTCGTTAATATTATGTTATTCATCGGGGTATTTAGTGACCTGTAAATAATGCTTTCTATTTCGGATTGTGATTATGATTTTGTTTTTCTTACATTTATTAGGGATCAGTGAATCCTACCACATTGCTACCACGTACATAGGCGTTATGATTATGTAGAAAATATTTTTAGAGATTGTTTATCTTATATTTTACTAATAAACAACTTCACGTGGTAATACACAATAATATAGGTAATGTCGTAGTATTTTTACTCCTGCTTGTAAGAAAGCAAGCACGCACACACACGTGAACGCTTAATCCTGATTTCCTGGAATAGAAAAATAGGAAATCGTAATATGTTTACATTTTTATTTTAATCTCATGGCAAGTGGAGGCTATACATCCAAACTAAGCTCCAGCTATGTGATGTCACCCCGACTCCCTGACATAATCTTTTTTTTATCTTGACACAGTCTCTGACCCATATATGTGTGCTATTGCGCGGACGCGTGTGTGCGTGCGTGCGTGCGTGCGTGCGTGCGTGCGTGCGTGCGTGGGCATGGAACGAGGTGCGAGTGTACACAGGTCGTGTGAACATTGTGCAATTTTCTTAGTTGTGATATCAGGATATGGTGAGGTGGTATATTTCCCCGGTACCTGGAGGGGTGATATCTACAGGTCAGGATGTTCCTGCAGGAAGAGAAGAGTGCATTCACAGATTTTACGAGTTAACAAGGTGCATGTGGCCTCCCCATGCTCTATCTCTCTATACAAATATACATATATGCTCGCGCGCACGGGAAAGGTGTGTGGAACGTTACGTTAATGTGATCATTACTTGGGATAGTCGTCGACTTAAATGAAAAATAAAATATCGTCCGTTATTATGACAACGATTTTGGAAGACTGACCAGACGCAAGAATGAAAATAAGAATAACTGGCGGTCGATTTGTGATTCTGTTCGTTCTGTGCGCGAAACTGCTAGCAGTGCACGGTAAGTGTTATCAGGCGTGAATAAAAAATAACATTTTGTTTATTTAGTTATATCAGTGTATTGATTCTTGAACCGTTGTAAATCGTTACACACGTATGTTGTATTTTCTTACGTTAATGTACCGCTCGCATTATCATATCTACTTTAATGAGTTTAATTAACCGACTTAATTATTATTTGTGGAATAAATATATTATTATAGTATAGCTACATGTGCAATTAAAACTAATAAACTTTTAACAATTTAAGTTAAGATCGTTAAGAATCGATAAGTTAGCATATGAGCTTTCGTTAATATATAACAATACGGTATCGCTAACAAAGGTTTATAGAAAAAAACGGGAACCGCATACTATTATTTTACGGAGACTTCGTAATTCTAATCAGTTTGTAATCTTGATAGAGATATGATTGCATCTCGCAATCGTGTTTAACTGAATTTTAAATTTAATTAACAGCAGTAATGTTAATTAATTGTTAATTATTTAACTGTTGTCTTTAACATTTAGTTATTTAATCTTACTTAATCGTTCATGTTATTTGATTGCTAATATTAATAAGTCGTTGGACTAATGAAATTTATTAAATTCTTAATCCTGACCGTTTTCAATACCACCGTATTTATTCTCAATATATATTCGTTAATTTAATCTCAATCAGTCGTAATTAATCCTCCAGCATGGCTGACGATTCTGAATGGCTTCCCCGAGCTACCGGAGGTCAACCAGGGGTCAATGACCATCATCGTCTGTCATTCCCTCACGAACACCTACAGACGGCTGAAGATAGGGCGTCTGCATGATACGGGCGCCGGCGCTGCCATGCCGACGGGCGCCATTACGTTCAGGTGAGAACGATGCCGTAACGCGGGTGTGAACAGGTGAGAAATATGCCGTAACGTGGTCGTGCACAGGTGAAAACTATGCCGTAACGTGGTCGTGCACAGGTGAATAACTATGGCGCGTAACGCGGGCGGTGCACAGGTGGGAAATTATGGCGTAACGCGGGTTTGCACAGTGATAACTAGCCGAAACGCGGCGTGCACAGGTGAGAACTATACTGTAACCGAGGCCATAGCTAACATATTTTGGCCGGGTGTGTTTGTGTGTGGGGGGGGAGAGGTAAAGCCATTGCGTTTATAGGAGATTGACCATGAGAAGTTCGCCAATTGCTATTGCTATTGCCCATGTATCAGCAACGATATTGACCATTTACATATTATGTACAGGCGTCGGTATATACAAGTGACCGCTAATACAGGGTTCACCGTATTTCCCACCTTTCCAGACGCATTAAGCCCGTGGTGGAGACGCAGCTGATGATAACGCCAAATGCGTCCTTCCTAGACAGCTAGGTGTCCGCTATATGCAGGTGACCGCGCTCACGCAGGTTTCTCCGTGTTGCAGGCGCGCGAAGCCCGTCGTGGGAAACAGGTGATGATGCTGAGTAAAGGAGGAGCGGCGCGATTCGGTGCTTACTATTGAGGGAGCGACTCCGTAACGGCAGAGTAAGACTGTCGTCACCCTCAAGTTACCTTCCCGAGAATAGGTACGTAGGCCTACGTACGTAGATGCGGGAACCCATCTATGTACATATGGCAAGGTTCGTGGGTCTTTTATTCGTATCTATTCGTGTATAGACTACTTCTGTAAGCGTATGGTGTACTTCTGTGTGGCGGAACTATTGCGTTACGGTTCGTTTATGTGTATTTGGAAGTTGCACTCACCGAGGGTGTGCGCGTGTACCTAGTATTATGTGCTACCCAAAGATTGCTTTGTGATGTAATATATTATTCACTGTTAATCACGGTCGGCGGTGAACAAGTTCATGACACCATATTAGCTTTTAGATAAACATATCTAGTTTATTCTATCTATTTCAATCCTATATCATGTGTGCAGATATGTATATATAAATATATACATTGTATATTATTTGTATACTTTAGCCAGTCGTAAAAAAGGCGTCGTTGATTGGCTTTAATACATTAAAATAACATTTTGCTCGATATAGAGGAATATATAGGGCCGTACACCCACGAAGAAGACGATGCCGACGGCAGTAGAAATCGAACTAGCTTAAATAGTTTAATCTACTCAAATCTAATTGTGATCTTAAGTGATTTCCTGTACTCCTTGAGTACAGTAAATTTTCAAAAGAAGTGCCACGCTGAAAAGGTGAATGTATAGTCATATATGTTAGTATGAAGGTCAGAAAATACACGAATTTCCACAATAATTACGCGAGGAAATCGGCCGCATTTGTTTCATTTATTCCTATTTAGTAGAATAAATAATTTCATGCCCATTTATTAAGGATCGATACACGGATATTTGTACAACATCGGAAAGTTGAGTTTCCTCGGTTGTAGAAATCTTGATGATACTCGCAAACGTGGGCAACAATAATTATTGTATGTGGGCCACAAACTTATAAATAGGCTGCTGAATATCTTACTGCAACAGTAACATTCCGTCACCCGCACGCACAATTATCGTGTTGCATTTATTCGAAATGGAAACACACCGCAAACTTCCGTAAATCTATCACTAACACTAACGCAGATAAGGTCTATGTCTCCATGACCTCTGTTTCACCTGGCTCGTTTAGCTATTTCTGACTAATAATATATATAGGGTTAGGGTTATGGTTAGGGTTAGTCAGAAATAGCTAAACAGGCCAGGTCAAACAGAGGTCAGGGAGACATAGACCCTACGGCAACACTAACCCTAACTGTATCCCTGGGGTTTTTGGGTCGAAGGGTTATTCACTGTAATGGGAGTGTCGAAAGAGTACCGCTATATATGTGTAACATAGTAATACCGCAAACAGAAACATTTATACATTGTATAGCTCTAGTACTATAGCCCGCGTACAGTTGCCGCAGGCCTGCTTTTTTCTGAAATTCGCTAAATCCAAATTTCATTAAAAAACAAAATTAATTAAGAATCAATCATGTACATATTTCATTCAGGTGTGTTTTCATGCTAAGTGCCATTCACCTGAAATATTAGAATGAAAAAACTGTGTTTCATGCAAAGAGACATTACCAAAATAAAAATGTGATGATATCTTCTAATGGATTTAACACCTTTTGGGACCAAACTCAATGTTTGGAGGCTGTTCGTGAAGGAATATACCAACTTTTGATGCAAATGGATATCACACATGATGTAGATATGGATGTAGATATGGATGTAGATATGGTTAGTGTAATTTGATGGTACTAACTCATTTTGACCAAAATAGATTTAACACCTTTGGAAATCAGCTCTTCATATATTGCGTTCATATCTGACCATATCTACATATGAATCAGGGGGCGGATCCAGGGTGGGGTGCAGGGGTGCGCACCCCCCCCCCCTTCTCACGCAAAGTGCCCCTTTTGGCAAAAGTTGCCTTATTAAAAAAAACGGTTTGTTTTGCCGCTCGGCCCGATGAAGCCCTCGTTTTTCTAGAATATATATATTGGTCGGCGCCCAGGAGTCGGCCATACCATGCTCAAATCCAAACGCGAAAATCTAGGTCCAAAACTAACCGCTGCCTTTCTTAAAATGATGTTAGCAATACAGTGGCGGCGCCATGCAGCATGGCGCCACTGTACGGTCGCCTGTTTAGATGCACTGGATGAGTTACATTATATTGCCAAATGCACGCATTTCAATCAGCTACGCCAAAAGCTCACATTAATAACTTATGGACCGAAAACCCATATATATATGTGAAATTAATGAATTTAAAGAGTAAAAAAATGTTGCAGGCTCTTTTAAAATCCTGGATTCGACCCCTGTATAATATAGCATGGCTAAGCATGCGTGCCTGGGTCTCTAACCTCTCACTACTTACTTTTTTCACTCTTTTATCACACTCATATCGGTTGTTAACGGCCTCTGTCTTTCCCGGGAATTTTTATCTAATAGCATCATGAACTAATGCGATTGAATAAAAACAATTTTTTTGGATTCATTTTTCATAATATCTATAAGCATTTATACACACATAATCAAGCGGATCCAGAAGTGAATTCTAGGGGAGGGGGGCGAATCATGCGAGCTCAAGGCACGAAGCTCCCGAGGGGAGGGTGTTATAGGCTAAAATACCCTTGCCCTGAAAATTCTAGGGGGACGACCGCCCCGCCCCCTGTGCCCCTGGATCCGCCACTGCATCTATATATATATATTGAGAGCGAGGGGGAGAGCATAGGTATGTTCGTGGTATATACTATAGATAAGATTCTTGTATTACATGTAGACATCGATGAGTATTTCGCTGATTATTTCTGGGTAGTTTTTGTTTCATATTGTCATGTAATGTTCTACGTTTAAGCGCAAGTCCATAGCGAAAACTTCACGATATCCGCTTCTTTGAATGACTCCGTCGTCTTGCATATGGAAGCCAGTAACAAAACGGACCTTGTACGTATATTGTGCATTCGCGATAGGCAAGAGTATCACTCTTATCTGCAGCGTTAAGAACACTACAAATATTTTATATTAATTAATGCACTATGTATTCACGTTAAGAATACGTAACATATTACAATAGGTATATATAGTCCTGATAATATTTGCGCTTACATTTTTAACGTAGGGATATCTCGCAGCTCAGCCTGGTATCTAGCCTAGCGCCAATCCTATATCGTAATATCGCTTTAGGCGTCATCGCTAATAAGGCCTAATTCTCCAAATGTTTTATGAAAACGACCTCTCCGCGCCTCCCTGGGCGCATGGGGAGTGGAGTGAATCCGCGTATCTCATATGATCACGTATTTTGTATCATGTATTAAAACAGGTGAGTAGCGTCGGTTGAACGGCATTTCGTCCCTCCATCCTGCGAACAAAGGACATATTTCTTGGTAGATATGAATAGGCAACACCCTGAAGAAGACCCTGTCCATTTTAAAGCGCGTACTCTTACACTTCCGAAAATGAGAGCTCTCTGTGAGTACCCTCTCGCTCTCGCGGGTCTCGTTAAACGTGACGTTGGTGATAGACGGGTTTTCGACTTGTGTATCTGCAGGCGTTGCTGCGATGGCGGCACGACGACGTGCGCGGCGCCGGATGTGGATGGCCAGCTGGACGTCGCGTTGACAACGTGAGCGGCGCAGACGCGGACTGTACGAGTGCTACGTGGAGGGAGAGAGGAGCAAGCAGCTGCACGGACTCGTGCACCTGTCCTGCATCGTACGTGTGATCGCGCGAGTCCGGCATCCGCTGTCTGCCTGTGTGTCTGTTCTGCTGTCTGTCCGTCTTTCTCTCTCTCTCCCTCCCTCGGTCCCCTCTCTCTCTCGCTCGCTCTCCCCTCTCTCTCTCTCTCTCTCTCTCTCTCTCTCTCTCTCTCTCTCTCTCTCTCGTTCTCTCTCCTCTCTATCTATCTATCTATCTATCTATCAGATATATATATATAATTATATATATATATATATATATATATATATTAATATATATAATATATATATGTCCTTTTCTCTCCCACTCTTTCCCTCTCTTATATAAATGATATATTGGTTAAAAACACTACCAAGTTCGTTGTGATAGCAATCTAGCAATTTTGTCGTTTGGAGTTACTAGATGGGTTACTTGTCGATTAGAACTACGATGAAATCGTCTTGGTTACTAAACAGAATCATGACATTTTCGCTCGTAGTTTGGCTTGGTTCGATTGGAAAATGTAGCCTCGCTGTCCCGTATTACGCGAAGCCATATCACGCTATACGTATATATATATATTATATCACATGTACGTGTGTGTTATGTGTGTTAAGGTTGCAGGAGTGGATTTCTGGGAGCTGAGTGTGAGAACGAGTGCAAGCGTGCTATCACGGCGGAAGTGCATGGAAGATAGCGGACTCTGCCTCTGCCCCGCGACGTTTCAGGGTGCTCAGTGCTTGGAAGGACAGCTAGGTTGTTTACACGCAGACGGGCGGCGACGATGTCGCTGTCGTTTTTAGGGTCAGGTGACGCACAGGCGGACACGCGCGCAACGCAGACATCTTGGTCACCGTTAACCTAGTAACATGATATTAGATAGAACCCGTTAGAAACGGGTTGCCGCTTATCTGGTCACGTTGCCGATTTGAAACCTCAGTAGTTACATAGCGATAGGCTCTTATAGACTTATGCTAGACTATATATATATATATATATATATATATATATATTTGACTATTATACAATGCACTAAATTATACTATGACTATACTATAGACTCCTGCATGAGTGTCTGAAGTCTGTCTCTAAGTGTTGTTCAAATACTAATGTAGATCACTTCAGTAAGTACTGTCTCACTACTGTCTCAATACTATCTCAAGTTTTTTCTACACTTTATGACTGTCTCATGGAGATCTCAATACTGTCTCAAGTTTTTTTTAACTTTATAATTGTCTCATGGCTGCTGTCTCAATACTGTCTCAAGTTTTTTCTAAATCTTTATGACGTCTCATGGCTGTCTCAATCTGTCTCAAATCTATTTCTATATTATCAAAAGACACTTTCGTACTGTCTCAAATCTGTCCGAAAACCTCGCGACTCTCTCATTACTACCCAGGCGGTCTCAGGACTGCCTCGCGACACGTCCACGATCGTCCATGCTCACCCCTCCCCTGCGCTTGTTTCTCCGCAGGCGTGTCGGCCCAACAGGTTCGGGCAGCGGTGCGCCAACCGCTGTCTGACGGTCCAGCGCCGATGACCCTGACTAGCGGCTGCCAGCACTTCCACCTGTGTCGCCCCGCGCCTGTCGGCTGCCTCTGCGCGTCAGGCTTCACTGGCTGGGACTGCCTGGAGAGTAAGAAGCTGCTCGTCTGTCCGTCTGTGTGTCGTGCGTGTGTCTGTGCGTGTGTGTGTGTGTGTGCTGGTGCGTGTGTGTGTGTGTGTGTGTGTGTGTGTGTGTGTGTGTGTGTGTGTGTGTGTCTGTGCGTGCGTGTGTGCGTGCGTGTGTGTGTGCGTGTGTGTGTGTGTGTGTGTGGCGTGTTGTGTGTGTGTGTGTTTGCGTGTGTGTGTGCGGTGTGTGTGTGGTGTGTGTGCGTGCGTGTGTGCGTGTGTGTGTGTGGTGTGCGTGTGTGCGTGCGTTGTGTGTGGAGCGTGTGTCGCTGCGTGTGTGCGTGCGTGTGTGTGCGTGCGTGCGTGCGTGCGTGCGTGTGTGCGGCGTGCGTGCGTACATTGTTGTTATATCAGGAGTGAATAAAATCATTTGTTTTTATTTACTACTGATATTATTTTACTCCTCATAGTATCAGGATGTATAAAAACAATAATTTTATAATAATAGTCGTAATAAATAAAAACGATTTTTTCATTCACTTTGATAGAATACTGCTACTACACACAGTGGCGGATCTAGA
Organism: Priapulus caudatus; assembly: GCF_000485595.1. Classification (NCBI taxonomy): domain Eukaryota; kingdom Metazoa; phylum Priapulida; class Priapulimorpha; order Priapulimorphida; family Priapulidae; genus Priapulus; species Priapulus caudatus. The sequence goes on along the minus strand of NW_014577258.1, from coordinate 85,773 downwards.
GGGGGGTTGCAACCCCCCCCCCTCCCCTTCAGCACTGACTAATGTTATGATACTAGTAAAATAAGGCCAAAATAAAAAAGTCAGTCTGTAGGCTGATAGAAACTGGGGATTCCGCTGTGGCTACACAGCTGCCTGAATTTTCCAGGTGGGATGGGCATGCCTCAGACCACCCTAGCACCGGCGTGCCTTCGGCACCCTTCACTCAAATATCAGCCCTCCAACCCGTCTCCTGAAAGCTTCACTCAAATATCCCCCTCCCCCCGTCTCCTGAAAGCTAGATTCGCCCTGACACACTATACCGTGTTAGGTTGAATACTGACTACCGTTTACTATTGGCAGAGTGTTCGTCGGGGAGGTTTGGCGCAAACTGTCAGAGCGAGTGTCGTTGCCGGCTGGGTGGCGACGACTGTGACATCTTTACAGGCAGCTCTCAGGAGGATGCATATACGGCTGGTGGGGGACTCCTGCCAAATACCAGGTGCATATAGTCACGCGCGAAGTTCACACTGCCTCGTTTAATATTTTCTAATCTAATAGTGGTGTCAAGAACAAGTATCATTTTCCAATTTTATTTATGGATAATTCGATTTTAAAATTCATTATTATAATTAAATTTATTGAAGTTATAATTAGTTAATTTATTATTATTTATTTCTGTAATATATTGTACGTGATTGTTCACCCGAAAACCGCCTTAAATCTGTGCAGTTGGATACCTTTGCTAAGCAGTTTTAAAAGCAGGGAATTGTGTAATACTATAAACACATCTATACAATAATATCAGGAGTGAATAATAATAGATTATTATAGATATCTATTATTATTCACTCCTGATAATATGTATATATATATATATATATTATATATATATGTATATATATATATATATATATTTAACATATGAATACAATGTATATACCTAATACTTTGTATAGTTATCTTCGCGGTAGTAGTATAACAGCTAATACTGAAGGATACGTGAATTTCATGATTTATAGATAGCTAAATATGATATGCAACGCGGTACACAAATGCATATCTTCTCAGTAAGTTACCACCAGTGAAACAGAATTGTATACAGACTATATTTATGTATTGTATTCCTATATTTTATGTCTGATGTTTTATGTCCTATAGCAAGTTTCCTCTTGAGTTCCCTTGCTTCACCATCAGTGAAGCCTAAATAGCTACGTGAAGTATCATCAGTTTCTTTACTAGAAATGTTTTATGTGTTTATGTTACCAGATGGAACGGCAACGACTTTGTCATTAAATGAAACAGCACCAATGGCATCGTCAAATAGCTCAGCAATAGCAGCAGCATCACCATCGCCTGTGGCAGCAGCAGTAATGGCATCAGCAGAGGAGCCCACAACAATAACCTTAACAAATGGAACAACAGCAACGATCTCTTCACTGAATGTAACCGCAACAATGTTGTCACCAAATGAAACAGCTACGGCAACAATGTTGTCATCAGTAGAAGTAGCAGTAATGTCATCACTAAATGAAACAACAGCTATGTCATCAGCTAATGAAACAACAACTATGTCATCAGCTAATGAAACAACAGCAGCAACAACAACCTCATCGACCCTAGAGCTAACGACACAGGAAGGCGATGGTAACGAGCGATTTCAAGCTCTGAAGGCGAAGCCATTACGTGAAGAGGAAGATGCTTGCCTCCTGTGTGAAAATAATGCCACCTGCTCTGCGAATGGAACTTGCCTGTGTAGTGAAGGGTGGTCCGGTCCTACGTGCAACGAAAGTAAGACATTTTGCTATTGGCGCTACAGCACAAATAAAGTAGCAAAGCGGGAAAGTGGGCAGACTTTTTTGTACCGAGGTTACTTTGGGCTTCACGAAAGGGCGGGTGTTTAAACATGGCCTATATTCGGGGGAAACCTAACGGTTTATACATTGTGTTGTTTGGTAGCAGTTTCCTTTGTACTGATACGTAAATCATATTCTTAATTCAAATACAGCTGTATAATCTGTAGTGGCATTCAGAGATTCCTCATGGGTGATGAAAAAATAGTTGCCTGTGAATTAACTGCAATGCGGCGCCACCTGGTGTTAGTTCAGCGTACTTGCACTATGTGATATATACGGACACATAGGTTTCGAATAACACGCATAGAGTTTGGATAAGCGCAAAATCGTTGCTGTACTTGGGTGAGAGTGAACATGGGGACAGGATATGGGATTGACCGACTATCCGCTATGGGGTGTCGCTAGCATGCAGGAAGGAAACTCACGACGTCCTAGTTTGTAAATATCACGCAGTAGCTCGCTGGCAGCACGCAGCGTCGATTTCCAAAACCGACCATTTTTGACGTGACTGTAAATGATGTCACATTTTTGTCAGACGACTTCGACGGAAAAATGGTGGACGTGAAACTTCGAATCGAAAATAAAATGTTTCTCGTGATGCGCTGGTGAGGCTGCTGTGTATCTATCTATATATCTATATATCGAGCATTGTGCACAGGTGAGAAATATGCCGTAACGTGGTCGTGCACAGGTGAAAACTATCGTAACGCGGGTTTGCACAGGTGAGAACTATGCCGTAACGCGGGCGTGCACAGGTGGGAAATATGCCGTAACGCGGGTTTGCACAGGTGGGAACTATGCCGAAACGCGGGCGTGCACAGGTGGGAACTATACTGTAACCGAGGCCATAGCTAACATATTTTGGCCGGTGTGTTTGTGTGTGGGGGGAGAGGTAAAGCCATTGCGCTGTTATAGGAGATTGACCATGAGAAGTTCCCATTGGCTATTGCCCATGTATCACCATACGATATTGACCATTTACATATTATGTACAGGCGTCCGGTATATACAAGTGACCGCTAATACAGGTTTCACCGTATCTCCCACCTTTCCAGACGCATTAAGCCCGTGGTGGGAACGCAGCTAATGATAACGCCAAATGCGTCCTTCCTAGACAGCTAGCTAGGTGTCCGCTATATGCAGGTGACCGCGCTCACGCAGGTTTCTCCGTGTTGCAGGCGCGCGAAGCCCGTCGTGGGGAAACAGGTGATGATGCTGAGTAAAGGAGGAGCGGCGCGATTCGGTGCTTACTATTGTAGGGAGCGACTCCGTAACGGCAGGAGTAAGACTGTCGTCACCCTCAAGTTACCTTCCCCGAGAATAGGTACGTAGGCCTACGTACGTAGATGCGGGAACCCATCTATGTACATATGGCAAGGGTTCGTGGGTCTTTTATTCGTATCTATTCGTGTATAGACTACTTCTGTAAGACCACGAACCTGGAAGGGGTATAGCGCTGTCATTCGATACGATCGCTTGGTGTGGCGGAACTATTGCATTACGTTTCGTTTATGTGTATTTAAAGTTGCACTCACCGAGGGTGTGCGCGTGTACCTAGTATTATGTGCTACCGCAAAGATTGCTTTGTGATGTAATATATCATTCACGTTTAATCACGGTCGGCGGTGAACAAGTTCATGGACACCATATTAGCTTTTAGATAAACATATCTAGTTTATTCTATCTATTTCAATCCTATATCATGTGTGCAGATATGTATATATAAATATATACATTGTATATATTTTGTATACTTTAGCCAGTCGTAAAAAAGGCGTCGTTAATTGGCTTTAATACATTAAAATAACATTTTGCCCGATATAGAGGAATATATAGGGCCGTACACCCACGAAGAAGACGATGCAGACGGCAGTAGAAATCGAACTAGCTTAAATAGTTTAATCTACTCAAATCTAATTGTGATCTTAAGTGATTTCCTGTACTCCATGAGTACAGAACATTTTCAAAAGAAGTGCCACGCTGAAAAGGTGAATGTTTAGTCATATACGTTAGTATGAAGGTCAGAAAATACACGAATTTCCACAATAATTACGCGAAGAAATCGGCCGCATATGTTTCATTTATTCCTATTTAGTAGAATAAATAATTTCATGCCCATTTATTAAGGATCGATACACGGATATTTGTACAACATCGGAAAGTTGGCTCGGTTGAGTTTCCTCGGTTGTAGAAATCTTGATGATACTCGCAAACGTGGGCAACAATAATTATTGTATGTGGGCCACAAATCTATAAATAGGGTGCTGAATATCTTACTGCAACAGTAACATTCCCCGTCACCCGCTACGCACAATTATCGTGTTGCATTTATTCGAAATGGAAAACACACCGCAAACCTTCCGTAAATCTATCACTAACACTAACGCAGATAAGGTCTATGTCTCCATGACCTCTGTTTCACCTGGCTCGTTTAGCTATTTCTGACTAATATATATATATATATATATATATATAATATATATAGGGTTAGGGTTAGGGTTAGTCAGAAATAGCTAAACGAGCCAGGTCAAACAGAGGTCAGGGAGACATAGACCCTACGGGCAACACTAACCCTAACTGTATCCCTGAGGTTTTTGGGTCGAAGGGTTATTCACTGTAATGGGAGTGTCGAAAGGGTACCACTATATATGTGTAACATAGTAATACCGCAAACAGAAACATTTATACAATGTGTAGCTCTAGTACTATAGCCCGCGTACAGTTGCCGCAGGCCTGCTTTTTTTCTGAAATTCGGTAAATCCAAATTTCATTAAAAAACAAAAATTAATTAAGAATCAATCATGTACATTAGATTTCATTCAGGTGTGTTTTCATGCTAAGTACCATTCACCTGAAATATTAGAATGAAAAAACTGTGTTTCATGCAAAGAGAACATTACCAAAATAAAAATGTGATGATATCTTCTAATGGATTTAACACCTTTTGGGACCAAACTCAATGTTTGGAGGCTGTTCGTGAAGGGATATACCAACTTTTGATGCAAATGGATATCACACATGATGTAGATATGTGATGTAGATATGGTTAGTGTAATTTGATGGTACTAACTCATTTTTGACCAAAATGGATTTAACACCTTTTGGAAATCAGCTCTTCATATATTGCGTTCATATCTGACCATATCTACATATGAATCAGGGGCGGATCCAGGGTCGGGGTGCAGGGGGTGCGCACCCTCTCCCCCCCCCCTTCTCACGCAAAGTGCCCCTTTTGCAAAAGTTGCCTTATTAAAAAAACGGTTTGTTTTGCCGCTCGGCCCGATCAAGCCCTCGTTTTTCTTAGAATATATATATTGGTCGGGTCCAGGAGTCGGGCCATACCATGCTCAAATCCAAAACGGAAAATCTAGGTCCAAAACTAACCGCTGCCTTTCTTAAAATGATGTTAGCAATACAGTGGCTCTAGTATATATATATCTATATTAGTATATATATAATAATAATATATTATATATATATAATAATATATAAAATATATATATTCTCTCCACTTTTCGCCTCTCTTATATAAATGATATATTTGTTAAACAACACTACCAAGTTCGTTGTGATAGCAATCTAGCAATTTTTTGTCGTTTGAGTTACTAGATGGAGTTACTGTCGATTAGAACTACGATGAAATCGTCTTGTTACTACACGAATCATGACATTTTTCGCTCGTAGTTTGGCTTGGTTCGATTGGAAAATGTAGGCCTCGCTGTCCCGTATTACGCGAAGGCCATATCACGCTATACGTATATAATATATATTATTTCACATGTACGTGTGTGTTATGTGTGTTAAGGTTGCAGGAGTGGATTCTGGGAGCTGAGTGTGAGAACGAGTGCGCAAGCGTGTGCTATACGCGGAGAGTGCATGGAAATAGGGACTGTCTGCCTGTCCCCGCGACGTTTCAGGTGCTCAGTGCTTGGAAGACAGGCTAGGTTGTTTACACGCAGACGGGCGGCGACGATGTCGCTGTGCGTTTTTTAGGGTCAGGTGACGCACAGCGGACACGCGCGCACGCAGATCATCTTGTCACCGTTAACGCTAGTAACTACTGATATTAGATCAATAGAACACGTTAGAAACGGGTTGCCGTTATCTGGTCACGTTGCCGATTTGAAACTCAGTAGTTTACATAGTCGATAGTCTCTTATAGACTTATGCTAGACTATATATATTATATATATATATTATATTATATATATTATATATATAGACTATTATACAATGCACTAAATTATACTATGACTATACTTGTGACTCCTGCATGAGTGTGCTGAGTCTGTCTCAAGTAAACCTAGTTCAAATACTAATATGTAGATCACTTCAGTAATACTGTCTCACTACTGTCTCAATACTATCTCAAGTTTTTTCTAACAACTTTATGACTGTCTCATGGAGATCTCAATACTGTCTCAAGTTTTTTTAACTTTTATAATTGTCTCATGGCTGCTGTCTCAATATCTGTTCAAGTTTTTTCTAAATCTTTATGACGGTCTCATGCTGTCTCAATGCTGTCTCAAATCTATTTCTATATTATCAAAAGATACTTTCGTAGCTGTCTCAAATCTGTCCGAAAACCTCGCGACTCTCTCATTACTACGCCAAGGCGTCTCAGGACTGCCTCGCGACACGTCCACGATCGTCCCATGCTCACCCCTCCCCTGCGCTTGTTTTCCCGCAGCGCTGTCGCGCCGAACAGGTTCGGGCAGCGTGCGCCAACCGCTGTCTGACGGTCGCAGCGCCGATGAGCCTGACTACGGCTGCCAGCACTTCCACCTGTGTCGCCCCGCGCTGTCGGCTGCCTCTGCGCGTCAGGCTTCACTGCTGGGACTGCCTGGAGAGTAAGAAGCTGCTCGTCTGTCCGTCTGTGTGTGCGTGCGTGTGTCTGTGCGTGTGTGTGTGTGTGTGCGTGGTGCGTGTGTGTGGTGCGTGTGTGTGTGTGTGTGTGTGTGTGTGTGTGTGTGTGTGTCTGTGCGTGCGTGTGTGCGTGCGTGTGTGTGTGCGTGTGTGTGTGTGTGTGTGGCGTGTGTGTGTGTGTGTGTGTGCGTGTGTGTGTGCGTGTGTGTGGTGTCGTGTGTGCGTGCGTGTGTGCGTGTGTGTGTGTGTGTGTGCGTGTGTGCGTCGTGTGTGTGTGGTGGTGTGCGTGCGTGGTGTGGCGTGCGTGTGTGGTGCGTGCGTGCGGTGCGTGCGTGCGTGTGTGTCGTGCGTGCGTGCGTAACATTGTTTGTTATACTAGGAGTGAATAAAATCATTTGTTTTTATTTACTACTGATATTATTTTACTCCTCATAGTATCAGGAGTGTATAAAAACAAATAATTTTATAATAATAGTCGTAATAAATAAAAACGATTTTTTCACTTCACTTTGATAGAATACTGCTACTACACACAGTGGCGGATCTAGAGGGGGGTTGCACCCCCCCCCTTCCCGCTCAGCACTGACTATGTTATGATACTAGTAAACATAAGGCCAAAATAAAAAGTCAGTCTGTAGGCTGATAGAAACTGGGGATTTCCGCTGTGGCTACACAGCTGCCTGAATTTTCCAGGTGGGATGGGCATGCCTCAGACCACCCTAGCACGGCGTGCTTTTCGCACACCTTCACTCAAATATCAGCCCTCCAACCGTCTCTCCTGAAAGCTTCACTCAAATATCACCCCTCCCCGTCTCCTGAAAGCTAGATTCGCCCTGACACACTATACCGTGTTAGTGTGAATACTGACTACCGTTTACTATTGGCAGAGTGTTCGTCGGGAGGTTTGGCGAAACTGTCAGAGCGAGTGTCGTTGCCGGCTGGGTGGCGACGACTGTGACATCTTTACAGGCAGCTGCAGCGGAGGATGCATATACGGCTGGTGGGGGACTCCTGCCAAATACAGTGCATATAGTCACGCGCGAAGTTCACTGCCTCGTTTAATATTTTCTAATCTAATAGTGGTGTCAAGAACAAGTATCATTTTCCAATTTTATTTATGGATAATTCGATTTTAAATTATTATTATAATTAAATTTATTGAAGTTATAATTAGTTAATTTATTATTATTTATTTCTGGTAATATATGTACGTGATGTTCACCTCGAAAACCGCCTTAAATTGTGCAGTTGGATACCTTTGTGCTAAGCAGTGTTAAAAAGCAGGGAATTGTGTAATACTTTGAACACATCTATACAATAATATCAGGAGTGAATAATAATAGATTATTATAGATATCTATTATTATTTACTCCTGATAATATGTATATATATATATATATATATATATATATATATATATATATATATATATAATATTTAACATATGAATCAATGTATATACCTAATACTTTGTATATTATATTCGCGTATTGTAGTATAACAGCTATTACTGAAGGATACGTGAATTTTCATGATTTATAGATAGGTAAATATGATATGGCAACGCGTACACGAATGCATATCTTCTACATAGTTACCACCAGTGAAAGAATTGTATACAGACTATATTTATGTATTGTATTCCTATATTTTATGTCCGATGTTTTTATGTCCTATAGCAAGTTTCCTCTTGAGTTCCTTGCTTCGCCACTCAGTGAAGCCTAAATAGGTACGTGAAGTATCATCAGTTTCTTACTAGAAATGTTTTATGTGTTTATGTTACCAGATGGAAGGCAACGACTTTGTCATTAAATGAAACAGACACAATGGCATCGTCAAATAGCTCAGCAATAGCAGCAGCATCACCATCGCCTATGGCAGCAGCAGTAATGGCATCCAGAAGAAGCCCAACAATAACTTAACAAATGGAACAACAGCAACGATCTCTTCACTGAATGTAACGCAACAATGTTTGTCACAATGAAACAGCTACGGCAACAATGTTGTCACCAGTAAAAGTAGACAGTAATGTCATCACCTCAACGAAAGAACAACTCTGTCATCAGCTAACGAAAGAACAACTATGTCATCACGCTAATAAAACAACAGCAGCAACAACACACTCGAAACCCTGAGCTAACGACACAGGAAGGCGATGGTGACGAGAGATTTCAAGCTCTGAAGGCGAAGCATTACGTAAGAGAGGAAGATGCTTGCCTCATGTGTGAAAATAATGCCACCCTGCTCTGCGAATGGAACTTGTCTGTGTAGTGAAGGGTGGTCCGGTCCTACGTGCAACGAAAGTAAGACATTTTGCTATTGGCGCTACAGCACAAATAAAGTAGCAAAGTGAAAGTGGGCAGACTTTTTTGTACCGTGGTTACTTTGGGCTTCACGAAAGGGGGGTGTTTAACCATGCCTATATTCGGGGGAACCTAACGGTTTATACATTGTGTTGTTGGTAGCAGTTTCCTTTGTACTGATACGTAAATATATTCTTAATTCAATACAGCTGTATAATCTGTAGTGGCATTCAGAGATTCCTCATGGGTGATGAAAAAATAGTTGCCTGTGATAACTGGCAATGGCGTGCACCTGGTGTTAGTTCAGCGGTACTTGCACTATGTGATATATTACGGACACATAGGTTTTGAATAACACGCATAGAGTTTGGATAAGCGCAAAATTCGTTGCTGTACTTGGGTGAGAGTGAACGTGGGGACAGGATATGGATTGACTGACTATCGCTCTGGTGTCGCTGCATGCAGGAAGGAAACTCACGACGTCCTAGTTTGTAAATATCACGCAGTAGCTCGCTGGCAGCACGCAGCGTCGATTTCCAAAACCGACCATTTTTTTGACGTGACTGTAAATGATGTCACTTTTTGTCAGACGACTTCGACGGAAAATGGTGGACGTGAAACTTCGAATCGAAAATAAAATGTTTCTCGTGATGCTCTGGTGAGGCTGTGTGTATCTATCTATATATCTATATATCGAGCATGGTTGCTGTGCATCACACACGACAGCTGTAGTTCAGGAAGCTTTTGTTTTCCTGCTCGGCTCACTTCCATCCTGTCTAACTCAGTAAGTTATGCGTGACATGTTTGTACTATATATTAGGAATAAACCCGCGCGCGTGTGTGTGTTGTGGCACGTGCGTGTATATATAATATATATATATATATATATTATATATATATATAATATAATAATATTTTATTATATTATATATCTCTATATATATAACAAATATTATGGTACTGTTCGGGTTAGGGTTCAGGTTAGGGGTGATAGGGTTAGGCTTAGAATCGTGTACAAGCATTAGTTAGTTACAAGCATAGTTACAATAGTGTACAAGCATTAGCGAGAAGTTCTTTTAGCTTAGTGTACGACGAGATAGTTCTATATAGCGTCTAGTGTAAACGAGATAGTTCTATATAGCTCTAGTGTAAGACGAGATAGTTCTATATAGTTCTAGTGTACGACGAGATATTCTATATAGTTGCTAGTAAGACAGATAGTTCTATTATAGTTTTATGTGTAAGACGTGGAGATAGTTATATATTAGTTACAATTCTAGTGTAATGACGAGATAGTTGTATTTAGTTCTAGTGTAAGACGAGATAGTTCTATATAGTTCTAGTGTAAGACGAGATAGTTCTGTATATAGTTCATATGTGTAAGACGAGATAGTTCTATATAGTTCTAGTGTAAGACGAGATAGTTCTATATAGTTCTAGTGTAAGCGAGATAGTTTCTATATAGCTCTAGTGTAAGACGAGTAGTTCTATATAGTTCTAGTGTAAGACGAGATAGTTCTATATAGTTCTAGTGTAAGACGAGATAGTCTATATCGTCTAGTGTAGACGAGATAGTCTATATAGTTCTCTGTGTAAGAATAGATGTTCTATTAGTTTTAGTTGTAAGAACGAGATCGTTCTATATAGCTCTAGTGTAAGACGAGATGTTTCATATATAGTTCTAGTGTAAGACGAGATAGTTTTATCTTCTATAGTTCTAGGTGTAACAGAGAGCATATACTCTTTAGTTAGCGGATAGTTTTATATAGTTTACGTAGACGAGATGGTTCTATATAGTTCGGTAGTGTAAGAGCAGATTAGTTCTATATAGCTCTAGGTAAGACGAGATTAGTTCTATATATTTAGTGTAGACGAGATAGTTCTATATAGTTTTCAGGTAGTTAAGACGAGATAGTTCTATATAGTTTAGTTGTAAGACGAGATATTCTATATGCGCGATGTTCGTGCTGATTGGAGCCGTTGGTAATCTTCCGGCGCCGACAGCAGCGGCAGGACGACGACGGTGTGAGCCGGGAGCTTCGGGTGACATGCAGCGACGTGTGTCACTCGCAGGGAGGCGATGCCGTACTTGCTCGACGAACGGAGGAAGCGGCGATGGTGGCTGATCGCCGGTTAACTCGGGACGCGGACTGTCAGAAAGGTAGACGTGCAGTCAGAGACGCAAAGAGCGCGATCACTCTCTCTACTCTCTCTCTCTCTCTTCTCCCTCCTCTCTCATCTCTCTCTCTCTCATCTTTTCTCTCTCTCTCTCTCTATCTCTCTCTCTCTTTCTCTCTCTCTCTTTCACTCTCACTCTCGCTCTCTTCTTCTCACGTTCTCTCTCCCTATATTTCCGTTCTCTCTCTCTATCTCGTCTCTTTTCTCGTCTCTCTCTCTCTCTCTCTCTCTTCTCTCTCTCTCTCACACGCGTCCACTCTCTCTCTTATGTGTTTGTGTGCGTGTGTTCATTTGATGAGTCATTATTATGTTGCGCTACTTATGTATATGTTTTATATTATTTATTATGTATACATCATCTTATATAAATTCTGAAGGATGATGCATGCATTAGGAATTGGTTACGACATAAAGGACGCTATGAATTAAAAACGTCTATATTCTGAAGCTCTATGTTTTTCGGGGGTAGACTGCCCGCCGGACAAGTACGGACCGGGATGCCCGTGAGTCTGTTACTGCATGAATGACGGCAGCTGTGACTCCGAGGATGGTGCGTGTGCTTGCAGCGACCCCTGGGTGGGAGAGGATTGCACCGAACGTAAGTGTTTGCATGATGACGAGACGTAACGTAACGTGAACGTACCGTAACATGACGTAAACAACACATGATGTAGGTCAAGCTGTCATGAGTCGATATTCGTTGTGGGAATTTGCTGTCATTGGGGAAAAGATGTTTACAGGGATCGAAATTCTTGTTTAATTAAGCTTTTCTGTGGTGCGAGTAGAAAGAAAATCAGGTGACATACTAATATTGCGTTCTAATTCCGTTGTTGAAAAAACTAATAAAATAGTAAAATTGGATAGCTAAATTCAAATCTAGTGCTTATCAATTTCTCCGTTCATGTGCATGTGCATGCCTTTGTGCCGCATTTGCTTTAACAGACAGTATTTCAAGTGAACTGTGTAAATACAAACATTTGTCGATGTAAAACCAATGGGATATTTATGTTAAATTAAGCTTCACATTATTAATTAATTTTTTATTTAAATTAATTCGATTAGTTTTTAAGGATAAATTTGTAACTTTATGTAATTTTTTTGTAAATAGTAAATAATTAATTTGAAATAATACATTATTAATGGAAATTATGTGGAAATAAATATGTGAATTGATACCTAATATTACGACACACAAACAGCGCGGCGGTGCAACTGCAACGCTACAGCACGCACATACAACACACAACACACTAGCATATATATATATATATATTATATATATTACTTATATATATATATATATATTATACTATATATATTATATTCCTATATATTGGAATTGATATACATTAAATATAAACTTCGCGTGTTTTGCAGGCATCGCCAGCGTGCTGATGTTTGCGAGTTTATCCGTGCACACAGACACATACGTGCGTCTGCGATGCGTAGCCGCGGGCATTCCACTTCCTACCGTCAACATCCGCGAGGGGTAATCTTTGCCTCGCTTTTTTTCCCCTTCATAATGTCAGCACTATAGCACTGCAGTACTGTAGTAGAGCAATGCAGCTTTTGCCATCTCT
>NW_014577258.1:62481-72988 GCF_000485595.1 Priapulus caudatus | reverse complement strand
CGGCGCCATGCAGCATGGCGCCACTGTTACGGTCGCCTGTATAGATGCACTGGATGAGTTACATTATATTGCCAAATGCACGCATTTCAATCAGCTACGCCAAAAGCTCACATTAATAACTTATGGACGCGAAACCCATATAATATGTGAAATAATGAATTAAAGAGTAATGAAAAAAAATTTGGCAGTGCCTTTTTAAAATCCTGGATCCGACCCTGTATAAATGAAGCATGCGTGCCTGGGTCTCTAACCTCTCACTACTTACTTTTTCACTCTTTTTATCACACTCATATCGGTGTTAACGGCTCTGTTATTTCCCGGGAATTTTTATCTAATAGCATCATGAACTAATGCGATTGAATAAAAACAATTTTTTTGGATTCATTTTTCATAATATCTATAACGCATTTATACACACATAATCAGGCGGATCCAGAAGTGAATTCTAGGGAGGGGGGGGCGAATCATGCGAGCTCAGGGCACGAAGCTCCCGAGGGGAGGGTGTTATAGGCTAAAATACCCTTGCCCTGAAATTCTAGGGGGACGACCGCCCCGTGCCCCCCCCCCTGGATCGCGCCACTGCATCTATATATATATATTGATATATTGATATATTTGTTCGTGGTATATACTATAGATAAGATTCTTGTATTACATGTGGACATCGATGAGTATTTCGCTGATTATTTCTAGGTAGTTTTTGTTTCATATTGTACATGTAATGTTCTACGTTTAAGCGCAAGTCATAGCGAAAGACTTCACCGATATCCGCTTCTTTGAATGACTCCGTCGTCTTGCATATGGAAGCCAGTAACAAACGGACCTTGTACGTATGTTTGTCATTCCGCGATAGGCAAGAGTATCAATCATTATCTGCAGCGTTAAGAACACTACAAATTTTTATATTAATTAATGCACTATGTATTCACGTTAAGAATACGTAAACATATTACAATAGGTATATATAGTCCTGATAATATTTTGCGCTTACATTTTAACGTAGGGATATCTCGCAGCTCAGCCTGTATCTAGCTAGCGCCAATCCTATATCGTAATACGCTTTAGGCGTCCATCGCTAATAAGGCCTAATTCTCCAAATGTTTTACGAAAACGACCCCTCTCCCGCGCCTCCCCTGGGCGCATGGGAGTGGAGTGAATCCGCGTATCACATATGATCACGTATTTTGTATCACGTATTAAAACAGGTGAGTAGCGTCGGTTTGAACGCGCATTTCCGTCCCTCCATCCTGCGAACAAAGGACATATTTTTTGGTAGATAGAACAGGCAACACCCTGAAGAAGACCCTGTCCATTTTAAAGTGCGTACTCTTACACTTCCGAAAATGAGAGCCTCTCTGCGAGTACCCTCTCGCTCTCGCGGTCTCGTTAAACGTGACGTTGGTGATAGACGGGTTTTCGACTTGTGTATCTGCAGGCGTTGCTGCGATGCGGCACGACGACGTGCGCGCCGGAGTGGGATGGCCAGCTGGACGTCGCGTTGACAACGTGACGGCGGCGGACGCGACTGTACGAGTGCTACGTGGAGGGAGAGAGGAGCAAGCAGCTGCACGGACTCGTGCACCTGTCGTGCATCGTACGTGTGATCGCGCGAGTCCGCATCCGGCTGTCTGGCCTGTGTGTCTGTTCTGCTGTCTGTCCGTCTTTCTCTCTCTCTCTCCTCCCTCGGTCCCCTCTCTCTCTCGCTCGCTCCCCTCTCTCTCTCTCTCTCTCTCTCTCCTCTCTCTCTCTCTCTCTCTCTCTCTCGTTCTCTCTCCTCCCTATCTATCTATCTATCTATCTATCTAGTATATATATATATATATATATATATATATATATATATATATATATATATATATATATATATATATATATATATATATATATATAGTCCTTTCTCTCTCCACTCTTCCCTCTCTTATATAAATGATATATTTGTTAACAACACTACCAAGTTCGTTGTGATAGCAATCTAGCAATTTTTGTCGTTTTGAGTTACTAGATGGAGTTACTGTCGATTAGAACTACGATGAAATCGTCTTGGTTACAACACGAATCATGACATTTTCGCTCGTAGTTTGGCTTGTGTTCGATGGAAAATGTAGCCTCGCTGTCCCGTATTACCGAAGGCCATATCACGCTATACGTTATATATATATATTATATCACATGTACGTGTGTGTTATGTGTGTTAAGGTTGCAGAGTGGATTCTGGGGAGCTGAGTGTGAGAACGAGTGCCAAGCGTGCTATCACGGCGGAAGTGCATGGAAGAAGCGGACTCTGCTCTGCCCCGCGACGTTTCAGGTGCTCAGTGCTTGAAGGTAGCTAGGTTGTTTACACGCAGACGGGCGGCGGCGATGTCGCTGTCGTTTTTAGGGTCAGGTGACGCACAGGCGGACACGCGCGCAACGCAGACATCATCTGTCACCGTTAACCTAGTAACACTGATATTAGATAAGAACCCGTTAGAAACGGGGTTGCCCGTTATCTGGTCACGTTGCCGATTTGAAACCTCAGTAGTTTACATAGTCGATAGCTCTTATAGAACTTATGCTAGACTATATATATATATATATATATATGACTATTATACAATGCACTAAATTATACTATGACTATACTTATAGACTTCTGCATGAGTGTCTGAGTCTGTTCTCAAGTCCTGTTCAAATACTAATTGTAGATCACTTCAGTAAGTACTGTCTCACTACTGTCTCAATACTATCTCAAGTTTTTTCTAACACTTTATGACTGTCTCATGGAGATCTCAATACTGTCTCAAGTTTTTTTTAACTTATAATTGTCTCATGGCTGCTGTCTCAATACTGTCTCAAGTTTTTTCCTAAATCTTTATGACTGTCTCATGGCTGTCTCAATCTGTCTAAATCTATTTCATATTATCAAAAGACAACTTTCGTACTGTCTCAAATCTGTCC
Organism: Priapulus caudatus; assembly: GCF_000485595.1. Taxonomy (NCBI): domain Eukaryota; kingdom Metazoa; phylum Priapulida; class Priapulimorpha; order Priapulimorphida; family Priapulidae; genus Priapulus; species Priapulus caudatus. Next base: position 70,051 of record NW_014577258.1, on the reverse strand, counting down.
GAAAACCTCGCGACTCTCTCATTACTACCCAAGGCGGTCTCAGGACTGCCTCGCGACACGTCCACGATCGTCCCATGCTCAGCCCTCCCCTGCGCTTGTTTCTCCGCAGGCGTGTGCGCCCAACAGGTTCGGGCAGCGTGCGCCAACCGCTGTCTGACGTCCAGCGCCGATGACCCTGACTACGGCTGCCAGCACTTCCACCTGTGTCGCCCCGCGCCGTCGGCTGCCTCTGCGCGTCAGGCTTCACTGCTGGGATGCCTGGAGAGTAAGAAGCTGCTCGTCTGTCCGTCTGTGTGTGCGTGCGTGTGTCTGTGCGTGGTGTGTGTGTGTGCTGGTGGCGTGTGTGTGTGCGTGTGTGTGTGTGGTGTGTGTGTGTGTGTGTGTGTGTGTTGCGGCGTGTGTGCGTGCGTGTGTGTGTGCGTGTGTGTGTGTGTGTGTGCGTGTGTGTGTGTGTGTGTGCGTGTGTGTGTGCGTGTGTGTGTGTGCGTGTGTGCGTGCGTGTGTGCGTGTGTGTGTGTGTGTGTGCGTGTGTGCGTGCGTGTGTGTGTGAGCGTGTGTGCGTGCGTGTGTGCGTGCGTGTGTGTGCGTGCGTGCGTGCGTGCGTGCGTGTGTGCGTGCGTGCGTGCGTAACATTGTTTGTTATATCAGGAGTGAATAAAATCATTTGTTTTTATTTACTACTGATATTATTTTACTCCTCATAGTATCAGGATGTATAAAAACAAATAATTTTATAATAATAGTCGTAATAAATAAAAACGATTTTTTCATTCACTTTTGATAGAATACTGCTACTACACACAGTGGCGGATCTAGAGGGGGTTGCACCCCCCCCCCCCGTCCCTTCCGCACACTGACTAATGTTATGATACTAGTAAACATAAGGCCAAAATAAAAAAGTCAGTCTGTAGGCTGATAGAAACTGGGGATTTCCGCTGTGGCTACACAGCTGCCTGAATTTTCAGGTGGGATGGGCATGCCCCGAGCCACCCTAGCACGCGCGTGCCTTCGGCACACCTTCACTCAAATATCAGCCCTCCCAACCCGTCTCCTGAAAGCTTCACTCAAATATCACCCCCCCCCCCCGTCTCCTGAAAGCTAGATTCGCCCTGACACACTATACCGTGTTAGTGTGAATACTGACTACCGTTTACTATTGGCAGAGTGTTCGTCGGGGAGGTTTGGCGCAACTGTCAGAGCGAGTGTCGTTGCCGGCTGGGTGGCGACGACTGTGACATCTTTACAGGCAGCTGCAGCGAGGATGCATATACGGCTGGTGGGGGACTCCTGCCAAATACCAGTGCATATAGTCACGCGCGAAGTTCACACTGCCTCGTTTAATATTTTTCTAATCTAATAGTGGTGTCAAGAACAAGTATCATTTTCCAATTTTATTTATGGATAATTCGATTTTAAATTATTATTATAATTAAATTTATTGAAGTTATAATTAGTTAATTTATTATTATTTATTTCTGTAATATATGTACGTGATTGTTCACCTCGAAAACCGCCTTAAATCTGTTGCAGTTGGATACCTTTGGCTAAGCAGTGTTAAAAACAGGGAATTGTGTAATACTATAACACATCTATACAATAATATCAGAGTGAATATAATAGATTATTATAGATATCTATTATTATTTACTCCTGATAATATGTATATATATATATATATATATATATATATATAATATATATATATATATTTAACATATGAATACAATTATAACCTAATACTTTGTATAGTTATCTTCGCGGTAGTAGTATAACAGCTATACTGAAGGATACGTGAATTTCATGATTTATAAGATAGCTAAATATGATATGGCAACGCGTACACAAATGCATATCTTCTCAGTAAGTTACCACCAGTGAAACAGAATTGTATACAGACTATATTTATGTATTGTATTCCTATATTTTATGTCCATGTTTTATGTCCTATGCAAGTTTCCTCTTGAGTTCCTGGCTTCACCATCAGTGAAGCCTAAATAGCTACGTGAAGTATCATCAGTTTCTTTACTAGAAATGTTTTATGTGTTTATGTTCCCAGATGGAACGGCAACGACTTTGTCATTAAATGAACAGCACCAATGGCATCGTCAAATAGCTCAGCAATAGCAGCAGCATCACCATCGCCTAGTGGCAGCAGCAGTAATGGCATCAGCAGAGGAGCCCACAACAATAACCTTAACAAATGGAACAACAGCAACGATCTCTTCACTGAATGTAACCGCAACAATGCTGTCACCAAATGAAACAGCTACGGCAACAATGTTGTCACCAAATGAAACAACAGCTATGTCATCAGCTAATGAAAGAACAACTATGTCATCAGCTAATGAAAGAACAACTATGTCATCAGCTAATGAAACAACAGCAGCAACAACAACCTCATCGACCCTCAGAGCTAACGACACAGGAAGGCGATGGTAACGAGCGATTTCAAGCTCTGAAGGCGAAGCCATTACGTAAGGAGGAAGATGCTTGCCTCCTGTGTGAAAATAATGCCACGCTGCTCTGCGAATGGAACTTGTCCTGTGTAGTGAAGGGTGGTCCGGCCTACGTGCAACGAAAGTAAGACATTTTGCTATTGGCGCTACAGCACAAATAAAGTAGCAAAGCGGGAAAGTGGGCAGACTTTTTTGTACCGCGGTTACTTTGGGCTTCACGAAAGGGCGGGTGTTTAAACATGCCTATATTCGGGGGAACCTAACGGTTTATACATTGTGTTGTTGGTAGCAGTTTCCTTTGTACTGATACGTAATCATATTCTTAATTCAAATACAGCTGTATAATCTGTAGTGCCATTCAGAGATTCCTCATGGGTGATGAAAAAATAGTGCCTGTGAGTAACTGCAATGCGCGCCACCTGGTGTTAGTTCAGCGACTTGCACTATGTGATATATACGGACAACATAGGTTTCGAATAACACGCATAGAGTTTAGATAAGCGCAAAATCGTTGCTGTACTTGTGAGAAGTGAACGTGGGGACAGGATATGGATTGACTGACTATCCGCTATGGGTGTCGCTAGCATGCCAGGAAGGAAACTCACGACGTCCTAGTTTTGTAAATATCACGCAGTAGCTCGCTGGCAGCACCGCAGCGTCGATTTCCAAAACCGACCATTTTTGACGTGACTGTAAATGATGTCACATTTTTGTCAGACGACTTCGACGGAAAAATGGTGGACGTGAAACTTCGAATCGAAAATAAAATGTTTCTCCGTGATGCGCTGGTGAGGCTGCTGTGTATCTATCTATATATCTATATATCGAGCATGTGCTGTGCATCACACACGACAGCTGTATCAGGAGCTTTTTGTTTTGCCTGCTCTGCTCACTGCCATCCTGCTACTATACTCAGTAAGTCATGCGTGAACATGTTGTACTATATATTAGGAATACACACGCGCGCGTGTGTGTGTGTGTGTGTACGCACGTGCGTGTATATATATATATAATATATATCCCTATATATATATATATACAAATATTATGGTACTGGTTAGGGTCTCGTGAAATGTGTATAGATACGCGTGCATGCATTATGTGTGTATGCATGTGTACTTGTGTGAGTACGTGCATGTGTACCTATGTGTACGTGTGAGTGTCCATGCGCACGTGTGTGTGTGTGTGTGTGTGTGTGTGTGCGTGCGTGCGTGCGTGCGTGCGTGCGTACGTGCGTGTGTGCGTGCGTGCGTGCATGAAATATATAACTTTTATCAATTTTCTTTTTGGACATGATGGTTTATTCTAAGATAGCTAACATAATATTTTTAATAAGCTGTTTTAAACTCTGCTAGGAGTCAGCTAGGTTAGAATAATAAACAGGAACTGAAGGGTTTCAAAAAATCTAGAAGACTACCTTCTACTTTATGTTAATATTCACGTTACTTACGTACTCATAAAAATAATGCGCTAGATAGGTTATAGATAGGCTGGATCGTCTATACATTTCTACGTGCGCGACTCATACGTGACTCAGTGAGTATATAGCAAGCCTGCGGCTTTTCTCCCCTGACTTCTATAGGGGCTTCAAGCTTGCTTCCATCTGCAAGAACACCATGGCCGACACGGTGGAGTGTGAACACGTGTTGCTGCCCTCCGCCACGGCCAACTACACGTGTGAGGCGAGCAATGCGCACGGCAGCAACAGCGCGCAGGCCACTCTCACCATCGTAGGTGCGTGCGGATGCATTACATAGAAAACTGTTTTACATTTGTCTCGTTCGTGACGTCGTTCCTATTTAAAAATATTAGGTGTTTTACTTGAAATAAATTTAAAGCTTGAATTATTTTGTGTGTGTAAAAAGTTAGAGTTAAAATGTATGATATTCGATCTTCACGATTTCTCTCGTAGTTATTTATTTAGATATGTACGTAGATTTGCAACCATGAGTCGTTTGCAATCACGGATATGTTTCAGATCCTCCCCGCCTGGTGTCGCCTCCATCAGTGACCGAGATTCCTAACTCCCCGTCCAGCCTCCAGGTGGCATGGAAAGCTTGGCAGTATGGCGTCGACGAGGGAGGGAAGGAAGACGACACCATCACCTACAAGCTGAGATACAGACCTCAGGTAGAGGGCGCTGGTGACAGCCAATACTTAAAAATATTTATCGATTACAGAACTGGAACAAGTAGAATCGTTATCGGAACGAGTAACCCGAAAACGAATGATAAAATTATAACGAAATAAAAATAGGAGGTACGACCCATATCTAATTGCTCTGAAAACTGCTGGGCCCAACTGACACTTGACCTAATCCTATCTCATTTCTACCAGTCAGAGCACGCCCTCCTACAGCAGTTAGTGTCGTTAGACTCGCACCTCATCTATCTCCCTGCATGTAGGCGATCGTGAACCAATCTAACCAATAGGTGGCGCCACTGGGTCAATGGGAGGGAGAAACGTCCCTCACGTACATTGTGATGTGAGTTGTGGTCACCGATGATTGCAGGGTGAACGTACGTGGGTGGTTCTGACGACGCCGCGTACCAACCTCACCGTGCAGTTCCTCGCTGCCAACACCGCGTACGAGTTTGCAGTGCAGTGCATCGGCATTGAGACAGGCGTAGGACTGCTGTCGCCCATCGCCAACGCCACCAGCCCGTGCGCTCGTAAGTCGACTTTGTAATGTTCCCACCTCAGGCCCGTAGGGAATGGGGGTGCGACGGGTGCGTTCTTCCCTCCCCCCCCCCCACAGGCTGCGGAGGTCAATACATTTTGAGGTTAAAAAAATTTGAGAAATATCCACGTTTTGAGGCTCGCTTTTGGCTGCCTGTTTTCATATCATACTGCCTTCAAAACGCGCGAAATGCAGTCTCAGACAACATAATTTTCAAAATTTCCCAGGGGCGTGCCCCCAGGAGCCCAGACCCCCTAGAGACTGGCGCCTCCCGCGCTCGTTAGGTCCGTATACTCGTTGGATCGCACCCTCCCGTAAAAAAACCTGCCTACGGGCCTGCACCTCATCTACGGACCTACACGTTGTTGCTGCTGATGTTGTTGTTGTTGTTGTTGTTGTTGTTGTTGTTGTTGTTTTTGTTGTCTGTACTGCGTTTAGTATGTGTGTGTTTATAACATTTTGCATAGAAATCTCTCCTGGTGCATTGCTAGATTATCTGTTGCATCATAGTTAACAGTTGTTGATCGTCATCATCATCATCTTCATCATCATTGATTAAATGATTATAAATTAATGTGCATATCATCTCTACTTGTGTATGCGTGCAACTGCAGTTGTTTCAACATTAAGTTTTTATCATTATTATTATTTCCAAAGTGGATCACGGCATTAGCCGGTGGCTTCTGGGTTGACCGTGTCCCAACCTGGGACATAGGGATTCAATCCAGAATTTTTTGCAGGATGTGTGCTGTTCCCAGTAGTGCGATTTTCTGCCCTTCTTGGGCAGTGTGGTGGCCAAGGAGTTCCTTAAAGTTCTTATCAAACCCATTCTTTATAGAGCCAAGGGCTCCAACTACCACTGGTACAATTCTCGTCTTAATATTCCACATCCTCCTAATTTCGATCTCCAGATCTTTGTACTTGGTGAGTTTCTCTCTTTCCTTCACCATGATGTTAGAATAATCTGGTACGGCTACGTCAATCAACAGGCATCATTTTTCTTTCCTGTTGTGGAGCACTATATCAGAGCGGTTTGCAGGTATTGTGCGATCTGTCTGCACTGCCATATCCCACATTATGATAGTATCTCAGATATTGGTAACTGGTCTCGGAGTATGTTAATATCACTTCTCAGGTACTTGCTCACCAAGTTTACTGCAGATTGACCAGTGCAGATAGCAGGCTACCTTGTTATGGCGATTTATGTACTCGGTTGGGGCCAGCACTGTGCATCCGGCGATGATGTGGCTGATGGTCTCCTCTGCCTTGCTGCACATTCTGCACTTGCTGTTGACCTGTTGCTTGAGAATGTTGCGTTGATGGTATCTGGTGTTGAGTGCTTGTTCTTGGGCTGCAATGATCAGGCTTTCTGTCTCCCCCTTGAGCCCGGAACTACTCAGCCAGGCAACGCTTGCAGTCTTGTCGACAAATGGCCTGTCGAGGCTCTTGTAGAATCTTTCATGCAAAGGCTTGTTCTTTAATACCTCGATCTTCTCTGCTTCTATATTTGCCTTCAGTCTCTGCTTTGTTGAGGATTGGCTGGTGGGCTGAGGAGACAAGTATTTGGCTTTGATTTCTTTAGCCTCGCGTAAGAGAGCGTGCTTTGATTTTCCAGACTGATGGATTTTGATAAGGTTTGTAAATTCGTCTTCCTTAAGCTCGATGTAGTCACCTAGACCTACAATGGCAGTGTTGTACGCAGACATTAGTTCAATGAGACCACGACCACCATTTTGCCTCTTGATGTACAGTCGCTCTACGTCTGCTTTTGGGTGATGGAGACCGTGCATGGTTAGTAGCTTGCTTGTCTTGCGATCCATCCTTTCGATATCTGATCGCAACCAGTTGATCACCCCGAGGGTGTACACGGGGACTGGGAGTGCCAGGCTATTGATCACTGTTATCTTGTTTTTTGAGCAGAGCTCAGACTTGAGAACTAGGCGAACTCGGCGATAGTACTCCTTAGCAATGTTCTCCTTTATCTTTGCATGCTGAATACCATCCCTTTCGTCTACGCCAAGATATTTGTAGGTGTTCTCGTGGTTCAGACTTTGTAGGGCTGTCTTGTCATCAAGCTCGATATTTCTCCACCTTTTAAGATTGCGGTTGCACACTTTTCCAAGCCGAACTCCATTTTGATATCATAACTGAATGCTTTGATTGTTACCAAGGCCTGCTCCAGCTCATATTCGTTATTGGTGAACAGTTATTGGTGAAGGTCATCCATGTAGAGCAGGTGGCTGATGGCGTTGTGTTTACCGACTGTAAATCCCGCACCCTGTCTATTCAGCATGTTGGTAAGCGATGTTAGTGCTAAGCAGAATGGCCGAGGAGAGAGCGAGTCACCCTGGAAGATTCCTCTCTTGATTGAGATATCTTCTGTTCTGAGGCAGCCTCCTTGAGTGAAGAGGAGCATTTCAGTCTTCCATTTCTT
>NW_014577258.1:46477-61914 GCF_000485595.1 Priapulus caudatus | reverse complement strand
TCTTCTGTAAGTGATTGTAGAGGCGGTTGCTAATTGCAGCAGGTGGTAGGCAGGCAAGTGATTGGTCGATAGTTCTTTGGTTCTTTTGTATCCTTGCCTTTTGAAAGAAGGAAAGTGATTCCTGATGTCAACCACTTAGGGCTATTGCTTGGGTCCTTGATGGTGTCATTCAAGGCCCTGGTTAGTTGTTTATGGAGGGCACTTAAATGCTTAATCCAGAAGTTGTGCAGCTTGTCTGGGCCAGGAGACTTCCAGTTGTGGGTCCGCTTGATGGCCTGCTGTACCTCACACATTGTAATGTCAGTCCATACATCCATTGCTACATTCTGGAATGCTTCCTCCTCTTGTTTGATCCAAGTGGCTTTGGTATTGTGGTCTGTGCCAACTTCCAGTATTCCACGCCAGAATTGATCGAGTCGCTTTTGAGAGGGAGGTTCCTTGATGGTGATTTGCTGCTCGTTGAGATGCCGGTAGAATTTGTTGGCATTTTCATGGAAGAGCTTATTTTGATAGTAGTGCTCACTCCGCTTAGTAAACCTTCTCAACCTCTGAGCTTTGGCCTGTAGTTCCATCTTTATTTCTTGTTCGAGCTCGCATATGGTCTTATTCCTTCTTCGGCTCTTGCATAAGATGCTCCTGGCCTTGGCATGTACTTGCTTTGTTGTGACACCTTTTTTTATTTCGCTAAGGATGGAGAGGTCCTTGCGATGGTTTTCAATTTTTGTTCTGATTTTCTTCTTCCATGTTGGTTCTTATGTGGGCTTTGTAACTTTCTCTTTTGCACTCTCTTTTGTGACTTTTTTTTGCTCTCGTGACTTCTCTCTGCTGCAATAACAGCAGCAGTCGCGTACATTAATTCATTGATTTCTGATAAGTTTAGAAGGTTATCTTTGATGATATTGGTGAGGGCCTGATTTGCAGCTTGAATATCGTGCCGTATTGCCTTGTTGAGATGAATATTTTTCAGGTTTCTGCGTTGATCCAGGGGGATTGCCTGAGTTTCAAGCAGCTTAGTAGAGATTCGATCTTCCATATCCAATACTGATTCACCTTCATGGGTATCCGTATGCTGCGGTGTTTGTTCAGCCTCGGGCTCTGGGGGTTGTAGGTCTTCAGGTTGTTCAGTGGGGAAAGTGTTGGTTGCGATGCATTATTTTGCTTTCGGACAGCTGCCACTATCTGCTCAAGTTTAGTGCCGGTGAGCTTCTTGTTCTTAATCCACCTCTTGGTATTAGCAAGAGTATTTGAGTTGGTGGCTGTAAAGATGTTTGGATTCCTGCCTCGCCAGATCGTGTATGTACCTTTTACTACCCCGCCATCAGTGTTGTTCTCTTGGGCGAAATAATAGGACCACATCACATCCTTGTATTGATCCTTTGTCCACTGGTTTCTTGTTTTTCTGTTGGTTATTTCTGCGTTGGTGGACTGTGCCTACGGTGTTAATGCTGCTTCAGTTAGGCCAACTTGAGATTGGACCTCGGTCTGGTTGCTATCTGAAGCTTGGCTGTTAAGGTTTGCCGACTCAATAACCGATTTTTCGACCTCAGTTTGTTCGGCGATCACTGAGGGACGCGCTCTTTGTTGACCCGCGCGATGATCGATGCGGTATGACTTTCGTATTGGCTTATTCGTCATGGTATGATATTTACTATTTAACTCATAGTTAGGGCAAACTTTCCTGGACATCAGGGCACGTCCATACGTTCGTGGACCATAATGTCGCAGTTATTAGGAGTTTGCTCCTCCAGATCGAGAGCGGTATTTTTTATCGAGACACCATCTCTAGGGGGTTGCCGTTCAAGGCTAAAGAGTCCCTTCTACCCATGAGACAGACTTGCCCCCGTCGGACGCCAACCCGATACTTCAAGGTCTCGGAGAGAGCTAACAGGTACTACCCCTTGCTCAAGGGTGACCTGGAGGTAGTTGTGACAAAGGGTAACCTCATTCTCCCACGTTGAGACTCCACAACCGGATGCAGTTTAATCATATGCGAAAATTTATCTTTATTACTTCTTCTTAATTATTATTAATATAATTATTATTATATTATCCATTAATTAATTATTAATTTGTTTATTTAATTATTATTATTATTAATTGTCATCATCAATCACAATCCACATGCAATCATTCACATCCCAATCATCATCCATCAATTACTATTGTTGTTATTGTTATTAATATTGTGAGCCACGGCTATATATGAGGTTGTCTTTATGGTGTGAACTTTCAGCGTTGAGAAAGGACACCTCACGATTGCGCGAAGCGACGATAGATCGAGTGACATCGCACGATATAAGCCTCTCCTGGATCGTGAGTTTATAGTTATAGCTCTCTCCACAAATTCAGAATCCGTTCGGTTTCACGATCGTTTATTTGTACCTTTGTTATACGAACCCTCAACTTCAACCACGCTGAGCCAAGGGCAGTAATCGCAAAACATAGCTATTAAAGTATACCTGTGGTATTCCCTGTAAATATTAACTTGCAATATAGACATGCGCTTTAACGAGTGCGGTAGCTATATCTGCAGAACAATCCACGGAACAGTGACGTGGTGCTGTGTTCTGGTTTCATTATTTCACTTATTACGTTTAATCAGAGTATAATACATGTTGCGGTCATGCGTGTTGTGTGCGTGTGTGTGTTGTAGGCCCCGTCAGAGTCTTCCCTGGGGTGTGGCATCGAGAGCTACGTGTTAGACTACAGAGCCGGTGCGAGCGGTCCCTACACCAATGTTCTCATACCAGCGACGCACACCAGGTGACTGGAACACTCTCCATCGCTCCCATCGCTCCCATCGCTACTGTTCACTGCGATTTCATCACGCATCTTTAGCTCTGACTTGGGCATTCACAAATCATAATGAAAATGATGTGATTACAACAATGATAATTAATGTATACCTACAACTATAATTAATAAAATAAGTATAATATAATAATTTATCGTAATTAACAAATAAATATTGATAATGATCACATAATGATAGGCCCTACTGGTAATTATTATTGAAATAATATACAAGTTGGGCTTTTTATGAATTTCTATAATAATCATAAAACAAATCTATGCCACACCATCCATATCTATATCTATATCTATATCATATTTATTTCCATGTCTGCCATACACACATACACGTAGTTGACAAGCATGCATCGTCATCGTTTTGCAGCTACACACTGGAGGAACTTGATCCCGGGGTGACGTACGACATTAGATTATCTCTGAACACGACCGCAGGGGAGACGTCAGACTCCGTACGACTACAAACGACAACGTCGAATAATGGTAGGTGCATGTACACTGAATGTTGCTATTTTCATTGCATTCCTAAATTTCTCAAATTTCGTTCTCAGAATTTACTCGAGGTAGTTGTGATATTGAATAATGTGAAACCTAACAGTACCATAGATATTACAATAATATCGTACGTTGTCGTTTGCAATAAGGCAGATTTATCCTACTTCTGCTGTTGCTGTTGTTTTTGTTATTATTATTATTGTTGTCGTTGTTGTTGTTGTTGTTCTTCTTCTTCTTCTTCTTCTTCTTCTTCTACTTAGTTGTACTTGTTGTTGTGGTTGTTGTTGTTCATGTTTTTGTTGTTGTTGTTGTTCATGTTTTTGTTGTTCTTGTTGTTTTTGTTGCTACTACTATTGCTACTACTACTAGTGATGATACTGTTAATACTAATAATTATTACCGTAATTTTCATCTTTGCTACTAATCCACGCGATTTTAAATACGGTACAAATAAGTTACGATCCGTAAGGAAAATAGAGCAACGTTCGGCGATGGTTTTACAGCGCCCGGCACGGTGCAGAATCTGGTGACAACTGCTTCTAACTTCTCCGTCGCCGTGACGTGGGACCCTCCCATCGTGGTGGTCGACAACATGACGGGCTATGTGGTCACCTACATCCTAAAGAACCGCAAGGTATACTAGCAGTGCAATGCCGTTGACGTGGTCGTTCATGTACCGAATATTTAAATATCAATGTTCAATTTAGTCATTTATTCAATCAAAGTATAATACGACCCTAAACGATAGAGAGAAAAATTGTCATCGTTGTTGTGCAGTTTATGCGATCTTGATGAACGAAATTCAGAAATGCAGTTTACACACACTTTTAGAATATTATACACCTTTTTTTCGGATACATCTTTTCAGAACTGCGAGACTGTTTCCCGAGGTGCTTCACAGATGGCGACAGTGTCTATGGATCGTACGTACGTGGAGTTGGAAGGGTTGCTGCCTTACTCGGACTATGAGATATCCGCCCAGGTGCAGGCTGCGAGCGGGAAAGGGCCAAAGGTCAAGAAGCGTGTGCGAACACTTGAAGCAGGTACCGGAGAGAAGGGCGACGATTTGTGTTGTGTGTGTGTGTGTGCGTGCGTGCGTGCGTGCGTGCGTGCGTGCGTGCGTTGCGTGCGTGCGTGCGTGCGTGCGTGCGTGCGTGCGTGCGTGCGTGTGTGTTACTCTTCTTAACCACGTGTGCTTGCAAGTTCGCAGGCAGACTCGCACTCGCAGTGCTTGCGTACAGGCGTGTTATGTACGATCATTACACGATTATGTCGACCCCTGATTATATTCAAACACACATAAAATACCTGCACACGTCACAAAACATCGTCGGTTTAGACATTTTCCTACCCTTTTCAGCACCAGATGGCGCTCCTGAGGTGATCATGTTCAGGAACATTGGTGAGAAGAACATAGACGTTGGTTGGGAGCCAATAGAATGCCTGCGCTCAAACGGCATGCTCACGCAGTACGAATACAGCGTGTCCGATCACCATGGCAACGTCAAGCAGACAGGCAAGGTGCCCGCGTACGACCGACAGGTGAGAAACGAATGATAATAATTCAGAAATCAAATAATAATTAGTGTTCTGGGGGTAATTATTACGCATGCGGGAGAATCGGTTGTCATATATATTTAAAGTGCATATTACATCCATGCTTGAGATTCATCCAGCATGATATTAGTCAATTACTTTAACATTATAACGTGCATAGTATACACATACTATTCACTGTATGCTATACTATATACAGTTACTATTTATTATGTACTACACTATATTATGTAAACAATATGTATATCAGGGAAATGGCAAAAGTGTCCTTTATAGACAGGTGTCTATTATATGAAGGAGGTTTCACCGTGTAACTGCCACTCAAGGACCCCCCCCCCCCACCCAAAGTGTCTTTTATAGACAGAAACTGTTCAAGTGATATAATTACATGTTTATACAAGTTTGACTACATATATATATATACTATTGTATACAAGTGTTCATGATTTTAGATTCACCTGAAATCGCTAACTCCGTACACGGAGTATGACGTCGCTCTACGTGCGAGAACCGTCGCCGGTGCTGGACTGTACAGCCCGCCGGTGCACTTCAGCACGCTGGAGTCAGGTGAGACCAGTCTATAATTACGTTAGAAAACAGTCTATAATTACGTTAGAAAACAGTCCATATTTACGTTATTAAAGCCTATAATTACGTTCTACACCGATGACACTGTAGGAGTGTGTGTGTGTGTGCGTGCGTGCGTGCGTGCGTGCGCGTGCGTGCGTGTGTGTGAGAAAGACGTCGCTACTGGCCATGGCGACAAAGCCGCGCATAGATTACTTTTTACTTCAGGTCGTCCTCCTCGGTCGTTTACATTAGGGAGGTTGTCTCGCCATACTAACTACTAAATCTAGAATAATCTGAAAAAAGTTGCGTTTCTGGAAAATTTCCAGACATCCCAGAGAAAGGCGTGATCTACGTAAAAGAAATGGTGTAGTATGCAGACTTTCACAGTAATGGCGATTGAAATGGTTTTACGGCACCATCAATGAATCTTTTCTCCCAACACTTTGCTTCTCGAAACTTCGCACGTTCATCTTGATAATTCCTTTCCTCGATGCTAGCGAAATTTTTCCGCGTCTCCTCGTGCTACGTATAACACATTATTATTATTATTATTAATGTATTCATCGGTGAGTTTAGAGATGATAAGAAAGGGTGGTGAGACGTGTGTCTCTCTTCAGTGGTTGTGATGATCTGGTTTGGAAGACCCCGACCCTTGTTTGACCACGCAAACACCTGCAAGTAACAAACCTTCCTAACACCAAAGACATGTGTGTGTGTGTGTGTGTGTGTGTGTGTGTGTGTGTGTGAAGGGGAGGCATTTGACCGTCTCAGTGAGACACAGATCTACTGCCACTACACCGTGTGTGAAGTGGAGGCCTGGGCCGCCTCTATGGAACACGGATCCACTGCCACTACCCCCGCGTGTTTAAAGGTAGGCATGGACAGTCTACATGAGACACAGATCTATTCCCCCTACACCGTGTGTGAAGTGGAGGCATAGACCCCATAGGATAGTCTCTATAGAACACAGATCTGTGCTTGCGTGCGTGCGTGCGTTCATGGCTGCGTTCGTGCGTGCATGAGTGTGCATGTGCGTGCCAGTGCATGTGAGTACATTCGCGCGTGCATGTGTGCGTGCGTGTAAGTGCGTGGGTGCATTCGTACGTGCATGTGTGTGTGTGCGTGCGTGTGCGCGTGCATGTATGTGCGTGCGTGCGTACGTGCGTATGGAGCAGGGACGTTACCTGTATGATGTACTGTGTGTAAGGTATGAGATCGACGAGGGAAATGCTGCTGCTGTTGGAAGCTGGGTCGGTCACAGTCACGTTCAGCTCGCCGTAGCCAATTGCACGCTTCCATCGTCCTGTCACGTGACTCTCTAGCCAATTAGAAGACAATCATATAACGTAGACCTAAGTACTGAGCGGAGAAGTGGAGCTATGATTGGTAAATATTGAGTTATCACTATACGCACATTAATAACATATTATTGAATGATTTCATTGGAATGGAATTTAGATTACAGGATTTTTTTTGCATTATTCTTATGTATATATAACAATATATATATATATATATATATTGTTATATGTACGTATCAAACACTTAGTAAATTCTATAGAGCATAGAATAGACGTTATAGTTACGCTGAGAGGGTCTATGTCCCCCAGGGTATATGCCTAATATGCCGGACCGTTCCTCACAGCCCTACCTCACTAACGATCTATGGGAGTGCGCCTTTCCGCCCTAACCCCTAAGACCTTAAACCCTAACGATAACCACATATCAGCATACCGTACCCAGGGTACGTTCCGGCAGTACCTGCCTGGGGGACATAGACCCTGTCAAGCTATAGTTACACTCTCCGTCGCTCGGCTCACCATGTCAGCGCTGCGCGTGTTGCGGCTGCCGCTCTTCCAGTAGTGCACCTCGTACTGTACGATGTTGCCGAGAGATGGCGACGGCTTCTGCCAGACGACGGTCAGTGTCCTTGACGTGACCGATACAGCCTTGACCGCGTCCGGTTCAGCTGCACTACGTATGGCAAGCAGAGAAGCGCGTGCTTACAAACCCCCTTTAGATATACAGATGCTTTACTTATACAGATCCCTTTACTTATACAGATAGCTTTACTTATACAGATCCCTTTTTACTTGTATTTGATTAAATGCAATACAGACTTAATTTAAATAATAATAAACTAATAATAATAATAAATAATAATAGATCTGTTATACGTAAGCATGAGGAGACGCGGAAAAATTTTCGCGTAGACATCGAGGAAAAGGGAATTTATAAGATTAACGTGCGAAGTTTCGAGAGCGAGTGTGTTGGGAGAAAAAATTCCATTGATGGTGCGTAAAACCATTTCATCAGATTATTCTAGATTCAGTAGTTAGTAATGGCGATACACCTTTCCTAATGTAAACGACCGAGAGGACGACCTGAAGTTAAAACGCATCTAATGCCCGCGGGCTTTCGTCGCCATGGCCAGTAGGACGTCCTTCTCACACACACGCAACGCGCACTCACGCACGCACAACACACACACACCCACCACACACACATCACATCCACACACACACAACAACACACACACACACACAACACACACACACAACACACACTACAATACACTCCTACACGCTGTCATCGGTTGGTAGAACGTAATCTATAGGCTTTAAAATAACGCTAAATATAGACTGTTTTTTCCCTAACGTAAATATAGACTGGTCTCACCTGACTCCAGCGTGCTTGAGTGCACCGGCGGCTGTACAGTCTCAGCACCGGCCGACGTTTCGTCGCACGTAGAGCGACGTCATACTCCGTGTAAACGGAGTTAGCGATTTCCAAGGTGATATCTAAAATCCATGAACACTTGTATACAATAGTATAATTATATGTAGTCAAACTTGTATAAAACATGTAATTATGAGTCTATAAAAGAGACTTTGGGGGGGGGGTCCCTTGAGTGGCAGTTACACGTGAAAACCGTCCGTGAATATAATAGACACCTGTTCTGATATAAGGACAAGCTGTATGTTGCCCATTTCCCTGATATACATATTGTTTACATAATATAGTGTAAGTACATAATAAATGGAGGGTGAGAAGTCGGTGTAAGATAGGAGTTTCTACTATGAAGAGCAGGCAGATGGTGACAGGCGTGTGGAGAACATAGTTAGATGTTTGTGTTTTAAGTCAATTCATTTGGAGCGACTGTGATAATAATGCTTATGAAAATCCAATCACCAACACGATTTATCAGTGCGTTGGAGCATGGTATAATGCATTCAAGCATGCGATACCTGATTGAGATATGAACTTGGATATCAAACTTATTAAAATATTTATATATATTCACCAGCACCGTAGCATTAATCTCCATATCGCAAATTATGACCGTAATAAGAATAAATTAAACCCTAATACCTATATCTCCAGTAACATCTATAAATTATAATTAACGTGTTGAGTGAAAATTCCTGAAGTTTATCTATCAATTCGTTTTTTCATCACTAGTATATCGAGCTCGATTAACCGTTGCGAGGTGAGCCAACACTTGCCCCGTGTCTAGCTAATAGACGACTTGTGCAGCTCATCTATGGAAGTGCCACGACTATACTGGGCATGTCAAGCGCTGGTATCATAACAGTCGTGCGTACTGTGCGCGTTGAGAATGCGCTCGTGACTTAGAGCGCATGCCATTTGCGTGTTGGACTTGGCCGTTCCCGCTATTAGTAACGCCAATCTCAATAGAGTCGGTCCGATCACTCCCTATGTTCTTTTCCTCACCAAATGTTTCTGAACATGAATCACCTCAGGAGCGCCATGCTGGTGCTGGAAAAAGGGCTAGGCAAGAACTTGTGCTAAAATCCGGACGATGTGTGATATATTTTTTGTGCAAACGTGCTGGTCAGGTATCTCTATCATTGTTGCTGATCCATCATGTAAATGTGAAAGAGTCCCAGGAGGGTCGACATAAGTGCGTGTAATCAGTCGACTGCAACTATAGATCCTCCCCCTGTGACCTGCTCAAGCACTGCGCAGCTCGTCACTCCTCGAGTCTTGCCTCGTCCGAACTTCTGGCAAGCACACATCGTTAAGAAGTAAACGACGACACCGCAACCACGCAACGCTACGCACGAGCACGAACGCCACGCACGCACTGCATACAACAACACCACACCGCTAACGCACGCACGCACGCAACTTGCACGCACCGCACGCACGCACGCTCGTACAACACACGGCCACACAGCCCACACAACACCCAATCACAAGAGTGCTGGCCGCCTGTCCTTTACATCCGGCGACCGTTGCTCAAGTGGTTCCGCTACACGCTCTTTTGACCTTTGGGCACTTTACCCTGTCTCGTCACTCCTGCTACCTGTGCGGCGCGGATATCTCATAGTCCCGAGTAAGGCGCAACTCCTTTCCCAACTCCACGTAACGTACGATCCATAGACAACTGTTCCCATCTGTTGTGAAGCACCTCGGAAAACAGTCCGTTCTGAAAGTATGTATCGTCGAAAAATAAGTGTGTATAATATTTCGTAAAAGTGTGTGTTAAACTGCATTTCCGTGGATTTCGTTCATCCAGATCGCATAAAACTGCAAACAACAAACGGATGACACCATTTTCTCTTCTTATCGTTTAAGGTCGTAATTATACTCTTGATCTGAATAAATGACTAAATCTAGTCGTTGAACATCTGATATTTTAAAATATTCCCTGGAGCGTACATTTTGAGTGGTATTGAAGGACCCGTACCGCCACGATCTACGGAGACGTCAGTTTGCCAACGGGAGGCGAATTGCACCTGAGTCGGAACGGTAGTGCAACGAGTGAGAGGGCGTATCTTCCTGTGCCGGTTCTTCTTCGTTTACAGCGATGAGCTGCTAGGGCCGCGTGTCGAACCAACATAGCCCGTCGATTGTTGTCGACCCCCCACGTGAGTGCGAGGTCCCCTACGTGCGGCGCGACCGAGTTAGGCTTTAGCAAGGTCAGTTGTCACGAGATCTCCCTTGCATCCGTGCCCGGGGCGCTGCAATCAGCAAATGACACATCAGCCGAACGTTGCTCTCGTATTTTCCCCTTTTAAACGGAATCGATAAACTTAGAGTTTTTGTTACCCGCATATTTTTAAAATCGGCGTGGTTATTACTAAGGTCAAATGACTCGAATACATTACGGTAATAATATCTTCAGTCTATAGTATTTTAACAGTAATCATCACTCTATAGTATTAGCTGAGGTAGCCAAATAGTATCAACAACAAAACAACAAGAACAAGCAAAACATGAACACACACCCCAAACAACCAATACAACTCAGTGTAAGAAGAAGAAGAAGACACCAAGAAAGCAACAACAATCAACAACAATCAAACATATATATCAACATTCCTGCTATCCTAACATAAATAATAATAACAAAATACCACAAGCATCACATGCATAAGTAAGGGATAGACACTCTTGTCTGATGCAAAAACGTACCAACGTATCGAATATTATTCGTAATCAGTGTCTAATGGTTAAAAACTGTAGTCCCTCTTCACACTATCTAGTTCGAATAATCACAACTAACCCTTCGAGTAAATTCCTGAGTAACCGACAATTTGAGACAATTTTTAGGTAGTTGCACGATGACGAATACTAGCAAACATTAGGTGTACATGCACGCTACCACGTTCTATTCGACGCCGATTGTCGTTTGTAGTCGTAAAGCAGGAGTCCTGAACGTCTTCTGCGTCGTGTTTCAGAGATAATCTAATGTCGATACCCGCGCGATCATAGCCTCTGTCCGCATATATGCAAACACAGCGGAGGCGGTCCGAACGTTCGATCCAAAGTTTCTCAGTTTGGTAGGCTGGCAAAACGATTTGACCGATGCATGCTCTGTACCAACTACGGTGTGAGTGGTGGTGTGTATGGCAGACATGGAAATAATTAATGATATCACATATAGAGTAATATGATACTGGATTGGTGTTTTTTGTGGACACATAGATTAGACCTGTGTTTCCTTGAATGATTGTATAAGATAAATTCATTAATATAATAGCCCAACATGGTTAATATATTTCAACAATCATAATTACGCCAAGTAACTGTCCGTCGGGGACGTATGGAACGTGAGCAGTTTAGCGGCTAGCGTATCAAGACGCGCGTTTAGCTGTGATTTTACTATTGTATTCCACATTAGTTTCTATCATAGCTTTCGTATGGCGGGTGCGCTGCATACTTGTGACTTGGCATGTATTACAGTGCCAATTAATCAATAATTTATTTGAATTTAGATTGTACGATAAATGGTGATTTATATTAATATCTTTTTTATAAAAAAAAAAGAAATTATTTAATTAGGTTGTAGGCAGTCATTGACCCGTTATAATAATCATGTAGGCGTTGGATATGATCTACAGATGACATATTCTCATGTAAGGCTTAATCCTTGTGATGCCCAAGTCCCAGAGCTAAACGATGCGTGATGAAATGCCGCCAGTGAACAGTAGCGATGGGAGCGATGGGAGAGATGGGAAGAGTGGGTACCAGTCAGACCTGGTCGTCGTTCGTCTGGTCATGGTAAGTAACATCATGGTAGGGAACGCGCCGCTGCGCACGGTCTCTGTAGTCCTCGAACACTGTATCTATGCGATGCAACAGCCCAGGGAAGACTCTTGATCAGCGGGCCCCCTACAACAACACACAGAACTTTAACCCGTCTGTGAGCTTAGCTTACCTAGCACAAACGCTATCGACCATGACCGTGTGCAAATCATGTATCTATACTTTGATTTAAATAGGGTAATAACTGAATATAATGAAACCAGAACACAGCACTCGCACCGTGTTAACGACGTCCAAACTGTTCGGTGATTGTATTATGCCATAGATTTAGTTGTGAGCCGGCCATATCGAATCACGTTTTAATAGTAGGCACTGTTTTTTCGAGTATTGGCACATAGTTTAATATTTTTACATGGGAATACCGACAGGTAGTAGCTTTCTAATTTTAGCTATGGTGTTTTGCAAACGTGTCACTGCCCTCTTGTCTCAGCGTGGTTGAAGTTTAGAGGGATTCGTAATAACACAACGTAATCAAATACACGATTCGTGAAAGCCGAACGGAGCGATTCTGATATTTGTGATGGGAAGAGCGTATATACAGCTCTAACTACACGATCCAGGAGAGAGGCTTATACGTCTGTGCGATGATGTCTATCTACTGATTCTATGCGTCTAGCCGTCTTCGCGCAAATTCGTGTGAAGGTGGTCGTTTCTCAGTCGCTGAGAGTTTATCACACCATAACAATGAGATTAAACCTTTTCTGTGAATAGTAGCCGTGGCTCCACATTATTGAATGAGATCAATAACAAACACTAGTAATGTATGTGAATTGATGATGATGAATGATGATGGATGTATCGCATGATGTATTAGAACAATAATGATGTAAATAGATAAATCAAATGTATTATAAAGCAATAACTATATTATATAATGAGTTAATTAAATAATAATATATTATTAGTGGTATAAATAATAATAAGAAGAAAATAAAGTGAGATAATAAGATTGGTTCCCTGGCTTATGACTTTAAACCTGTGCATCGTGTGTTAGTTGCGCAGTCCTCTAATATACGTGAGAATTGAGTTTACTACGTTTGGTCACAATAACCCTATGATCCAGGTGCCACCCTTGAGCAGGGGGTAGTACTGTTTATCTCTCTCCGAGACCTTTTGAAGTTCGGTTTGGCGTCCGAATGGGGGCAAGTCGTCTCATGGGTAGTAAGGGGACTCTTTAGCCCTTGTAACGGCAAACCGCCTAGATGATGGTTGGGTCTCGATAAAAAAATACCGCTCTCGTCTGGAGGAGCAATACATCCTTATAAACGTTGCGACATTTATGGTCCAAGCGAACGTATGGACGTGCCCTTGATGTCTAGGAAAGTTGCACCTATAATATGATTTTTATAACTAGTAAATATCATACCCATGACGAATAAGCCATACGAAATGTCATACGCATCGATCGTCCGCGCGGGTCACGAAGGAGCGCGTCCCATTCCAGTGAATCGACCGACAAGCATGAGTGAAATCGAGTTATGTGAGTCCGGGCACCTTAAACAGCCGCTTCAGATAGCACCAGAACGGAGGTCCCAAATTCAAGATTGGCCTAACTGAAGCCAGCAATTAACAACACGTAGGCACAGTCCCATAAACGCAGTAATAACCAACAGAAAAACAAAGAAACCAGTGGTACATAGATCAATACAAGGGTGATGTGTTCCCATTTTATTTGCCCAAAGAGAAACAACAACTGATGGCGGGGTAGTACAAGGAACAATACACGAATGCTGGCGAGGCGGAATCCAACATCTATGATTTATATAAACAGCTACACCAATACTCAAATTAGCATCTTGCTAATATACCAGAGAGGTGGATTAAGAACAAGAAGCTCACGGCACTAACTCTGAGCAGATAGTGGCCAGTCTTGTCCGAAAGCAAAATAATGGCAATCAGCAATCCAACAACTTTCCCCACTGAACAACCTGAAGACTTACAACCCCAGCAGCCCCGAGGCTGAAAAAACACCAGCAGCAAATACGGATACCAACATGAGATGAATCAGTTATTGGATATGGAAGATCGAACTTTCTTCAACTAACGTTGAAACTCCAGGCCAATCCCCCTGGAGTAAAACGCAGAAACACTGAAAAAGATTCATGCTTCCAACAACCCAAGGCATATACGCACGATATTCAAGCTGCAAATCAAGCCTCACCAATTATCATACAAGATAACCTTCTAAACCTAATCAGTAAAACCCGACCTCAAATGAATAATGTACGCGAATGCCTGCTGTTTTATTGCGAGCAGAGAGACTCACGACACACACACAAGTTCAAAAAGAGAAGTCGCAAAAAGAGAAAGTTATCAAAGCCCACATAAGAAACCAACATGGAAGTAAGAAAATCAGAACAAAATTGAAACCATCGCAAGGACCTCTCAATCTTAGCGAAAAATAAAAAAGTGCTCACCAACAAGCAAGATACATGCCCAGGCCAGGAGCAAAATCTTATGCAAGAGCGAAGAAGGGAAATAAGCCATATCGACCCGAAGCTTCGCAACAGCAATTAAAGATGGAACTAACAGGCCGAAGCTCACGAGGTGGTAAAGGTTATTAACTAAGCGGAGTGAGCCACTACTACATAAATATAGCTCTTCATGAATAATGCCCATACAAATTCTACCGCATCCTCAACGAGCAGCAAAATCACCATCAGGAACACTCCACATCTCAACAGCGACTCGTTAATCAATTCTGGCGTGAGGAATTATCTGGAAAGTTGTCACAGACACAATCCAAAGCCATTGGGATCAAACAAAGCAGGAGAAAGCATTCCAGAATTGTAGCAAATGGATGTTATGGACTTGACAATTACAATGATGGTTGAGGTACAGCAGGCCCATCCAAGCGGAACACCATAAACTGGAAAAAGTCTCTCTGCCCAGACAACTGGCACAACTTCTGAGATTAAGCCAAATTTAAGTGGCACACTCCCCATATACACTTAACCAGGGCCTTGGAATGACATCATCAACGGACCCTAAGCAATAGCACCCATAAGATGGATTTGACATCAGGAATCAACTTTCCCTCTTTCAAAAGGCAACGAATACAAAAGAACCAAGACTATCGACCAAATCACTTGCCTGCCTCAACCATGCTGCAATTAGCAACCGCCTCCGATACAATCACTTAACAGAAGAGCGCATACCTACACAGATGAGCAGAAAAGACTTGGTAAGATAGAGCGATCTAGAGGTGCAAAGACAACTGTTAATTCTCATCTAGGAAACATAATATGACGAGCCATGGACAAAAAGCTCAGCAGGAACCTACGGAATGGGCGTATGAATTGATTAATAAGAAAGCCTTCGACAGTAACCCAGATTCCTGGAATTTGCAGCCATGAGAATCTATCCGTATGCAAACACATCATTCAGTTCATGGAAGCTACAATAAAGAATTGAAGACTGAAATGCTC